>NC_140998.1:223158070-223236170 GCF_052327205.1 Somniosus microcephalus | reverse complement strand
GAGGACGGTGCGGGGAGAGAGAGGACGGTGCGGGGGGAGGAGAGAGAGGACGGTGCGGGGGGAGGAGAGAGAGGACGGTGCGGGGGAGAGGAGAGAGAGGACGGTGCGGGGAGAGGAGAGAGAGGACGGTGCGGGGGAGAGGAGAGAGAGGACGGTGCGGGGGGAGAGGAGAGAGAGGACGGTGCGGGGGGAGAGAGAGAGAGGACGGTGCGGGGGAGGAGAGAGAGGACGGTGCGGGGAGAGGAGAGAGAGGACGGTGCGGGGGAGAGGAGAGAGAGGACGGTGCGGGGGGAGAGGAGAGAGAGGACGGTGCGGGGAGAGGAGAGAGAGGACGGTGCGGGGGGAGAGGAGAGAGAGGACGGTGCGGGGGAGAGGAGAGAGAGGACGGTGCGGGGGAGAGGAGAGAGAGGACGGTGCGGGGGAGAGGAGAGAGAGGACGGTGCGGGGGGAGAGGAGAGAGAGGACGGTGCGGGGGAGAGGAGAGAGAGGACGGTGCGGGGGAGAGGAGAGAGAGGACGGTGCGGGGAGAGGAGAGAGAGGACGGTGCGGGGGGAGAGGAGAGAGAGGACGGTGCGGGGAGAGGAGAGAGAGGACGGTGCGGGGAGAGGAGAGAGAGGACGGTGCGGGGAGAGGAGAGAGAGGACGGTGCGGGGGGAGAGGAGAGAGAGGACGGTGCGGGGAGAGGAGAGAGAGGACGGTGCGGGGAGAGGAGAGAGAGGACGGTGCGGGGGAGAGGAGAGAGAGGACGGTGCGGGGAGAGGAGAGAGAGGACGGTGCGGGGAGAGGAGAGAGAGGACGGTGCGGGGAGAGGAGAGAGAGGACGGTGCGGGGGGAGAGGAGAGAGAGGACGGTGCGGGGGAGAGGAGAGAGAGGACGGTGCGGGGAGAGGAGAGAGAGGACGGTGCGGGGAGAGAGAGAGGACGGTGCGGGGAGAGGAGAGAGAGGACGGTGCGGGGAGAGGAGAGAGAGGACGGTGCGGGGAGAGGAGAGAGAGGACGGTGCGGGGAGAGGAGAGAGAGGACGGTGCGGGGAGAGGAGAGAGAGGACGGTGCGGGGGAGAGGAGAGAGAGGACGGTGCGGGGAGAGGAGAGAGAGGACGGTGCGGGGAGAGGAGAGAGAGGACGGTGCGGGGGAGAGGAGAGAGAGGACGGTGCGGGGAGAGGAGAGAGAGGACGGTGCGGGGGGAGGAGAGAGAGGACGGTGCGGGGAGAGGAGAGAGAGGACGGTGCGGGGAGAGGAGAGAGAGGACGGTGCGGGGAGGAGAGAGAGGACGGTGCGGGGAGAGAGAGGACTGGTGCGGGGGGAGAGGAGAGAGAGGACGGTGCGGGGGGAGGAGAGAGAGGACGGTGCGGGGAGAGGAGAGAGAGGACGGTGCGGGGGGAGAGGAGAGAGAGGACGGTGCGGGGAGAGGGAGAGAGAGGACGGTGCGGGGAGAGGAGAGAGAGGACGGTGCGGGGAGAGGAGAGAGAGGACGGTGCGGGGGGAGGAGAGAGAGGACGGTGCGGGGAGAGGAGAGAGAGGACGGTGCGGGGGGAGAGGAGAGAGAGGACGGTGCGGGGAGAGGAGAGAGAGGACGGTGCGGGGGGAGAGGAGAGAGAGGACGGTGCGGGGAGAGGAGAGAGAGGACGGTGCGGGGGGAGAGGAGAGAGAGGACGGTGCGGGGAGAGGAGAGAGAGGACTGGGTGCGGGGAGAGGAGAGAGAGGACGGTGCGGGGAGAGAGGAGAGAGAGGACGGTGCGGGGAGAGGAGAGAGAGGACGGTGCGGGGGGAGAGGAGAGAGAGGACGGTGCGGGGAGAGGAGAGAGAGGACGGTGCGGGGGAGAGGAGAGAGAGGACGGTGCGGGGGGAGGAGAGAGAGGACGGTGCGGGGAGAGGAGAGAGAGGACGGTGCGGGGGGAGAGGAGAGAGAGGACGGTGCGGGGAGAGGAGAGAGAGGACGGTGCGGGGAGAGGAGAGAGAGGACGGTGCGGGGAGAGGAGAGAGAGGACGGTGCGGGGGGAGAGGAGAGAGAGGACGGTGCGGGGAGAGGAGAGAGGACGGTGCGGGGGAGAGGAGAGAGAGGACGGTGCGGGGGAGAGGAGAGAGGACGGTGCGGGGAGAGGAGAGAGAGGACGGTGCGGGGGGAGGAGAGAGAGGACGGTGCGGGGGGAGAGAGAGGACGGTGCGGGGAGAGGAGAGAGAGGACGGTGCGGGGGGAGGAGAGAGAGGACGGTACGGGGGGAGGAGAGAGAGGACGGTGCGGGGGGAGGAGAGAGAGGACGGTGCGGGGAGAGGAGAGAGAGGACGGTGCGGGGAGAGGAGAGAGAGGACGGTGCGGGGAGAGGAGAGAGAGGACGGTGCGGGGAGAGGAGAGAGAGGACGGTGCGGGGGGAGGAGAGAGAGGACGGTGCGGGGAGAGGAGAGAGAGGACGGTGCGGGGGGGTGAGAGAGAGGATGGTGCGGGGAGAGGAGAGAGAGGACGGTGCGGGGGGAGAGGAGAGAGAGAACGGTGCGGGGGGAGGAGAGAGAGGATGGTGCGGGGAGAGGAGAGAGAGGACGGTGCGGGGAGAGGAGAGAGAGGACGGTGCGGGGGGAGAGGAGAGAGAGAACGGTGCGGGGGGAGGAGAGAGAGGATGGTGCGGGGAGAGGAGAGAGAGGACGGTGCGGTGGGAGAGGAGAGAGAGGACGGTGCGGGGAGAGGAGAGAGAGGATGGTGCGGGGAGAGGAGAGAGAGGACGGTGCGGGGAGAGGAGAGAGAGGACGGTGCGGGGGGAGGAGAGAGAGGACGGTGCGGGGAGAGGAGAGAGAGGACGGTGCGGGGGGAGAGGAGAGAGAGAACGGTGCGGGGAGAGAGGAGAGAGAGTACGGTGCGGGGAGAGGAGAGAGAGGACGGTGCGGGGAGAGGAGAGAGAGGACGGTGCGGGGAGAGGAGAGAGAGGACGGTGCGGGGAGAGGAGAGAGGACGGTGCGGCGAGAGGAGTGAGAGGACGGTGCGGGGGGAGGAGAGAGAGGACGGTGCGGGGGGAGAGGAGAGAGAGGACGGTGCGGGGGGAGAGAGGGGACGGTGAGGGGAGAGGAGAGAGGACGGTGCGGAGAGAGGAGAGAGAGTACGGTGCGGGGAGAGGAGAGAGAGGACGGTGCGGGGAGAGGAGAGAGAGGACGGTGCGGGGGGAGAGGAGAGAGAGAACGGTGCGGGGAGAGAGGAGAGAGAGTACGGTGCGGGGAGAGGAGAGAGAGGACGGTGCGGGGAGAGGAGAGAGAGGACGGTGCGGGGAGAGGAGAGAGAGGACGGTGCGGGGAGAGGAGAGAGGACGGTGCGGGGAGAGGAGAGAGAGGACGGTGCGGAGAGAGGAGAGAGAGTACGGTGCGGGGAGAGGAGAGAGAGGATGGTGCGGGGAGAGGAGAGAGAGGATGGTGCGGGGGGAGAGGAGAGAGAGGACGGTGCGGGGAGAGGAGAGAGAGGACGGTGCGGGGGGAGAGAGGGGACGGTGAGGGGAGAGGAGAGAGAGAACGGTGCGGAGAGAGGAGAGAGAGTACGGTGCGGGGAGAGGAGAGAGAGGACGGTGCGGGGAGAGGAGAGAGAGGATGGTGCGGGGAGAGGAGAGAGAGGACGGTGCGGGGAGAGGAGAGAGAGGACGATGCGGGGAGAGGAGAGAGAGGACGGTGCGGGGAGAGGAGAGAGAGGGCGGTGCGGGGGGAGAGAGGGGACGGTGCGGGGAGAGGAGAGAGAGGACGGTGCGGGGAGAGGAGAGAGGATGGTGCGGGGGGAGGAGAGAGAGGACGGTGCGGGGAGAGGAGAGAGAGGACGGTGCGGGGGAGGAGAGAGGGGACGGTGCGGGGAGTTAATAAATAAGCATTATGTGCAGGAGTCGGCCATTCGGCCCCTCGAGCCTGCTCCGCCATTCAATGAGATCATGGCTGATCTTCAACCTTGACTCCACTTTCCCGCCCGATCCCCATATCCCTCGATTCCCCATAAGTCCAACAATCTATCGATCTCAACCTTGAATATACTCAACGATTGAGCATCCACAGCCCTCTGGGGTAGAGAATCCCAAAGTTTCACAACGCTCTGAGTGAAGACATTTCTCATCTCAGTCCTGAATGGCTGACCCCTTCTCCTGAGACTATGGCCCCCTAGTTCTGGACTGTCCAGCCAGGGGGAAACATCCTCCCTGTCAAGCCTCTTAAAAATGTTATACATTTCAATGAGATCACCTCTAATTCTTCTAAACTCTAGAGAATATAGGCCTAGTCTACTCAATCTCTCCTCATCGGACAATCCCCCCATCCTCGGAACCAGTCTGGTGAACCTTCGTTGCACTCCCTCTATGGCAAGTATATCCTTCCTTAGGTAAGGTGACCAAAACTGTACACAATACTCCAGGTGGGGTCTCACCAGGGCCCGATATAATTGCAGCAGGACGTCTTTACCCTTATACTCTTGCAATAAAGGCCAACATACCATTCCTTTTCCCAATTGCTTGCTGTACCTGAATGTTAACTTTCAGTGCTTTGTGTACAAGGACATCCAGGCCACTTTGAATACCAACGTTTCCCAATCTCTCGCCATTTAAAAAATATGTTGCTTTTCTATTTTTCCAACCAACGTGCATAGCTTCACATTTCTCAACATTATATTCCACCTGGCATGTTCTTGCCCACTCACTTAGCCTGTCTATAGCCCCTTGAAGTCTCTTCATGACCTCCTCACAGCTTACTTTCAAACCTAGCTTTGTATAGCCCATAAACTTGGATACATTACACTCGATCCTCTCTTCTAAGTCATTGATATAGATTGTAAATAGCTGAGGCCCAAGCACTGATCCTGGTGGCACCCCTACCAGAAAATGACCCATTTATCCCTAATGTGTTCTCTGTCCGTTAACCAATCCTCAATCCATGCTAACGTATTACCCCCAATCCCATAGAAACATAGAAGATTGGAGCAGGAGTAGGCCATTCGGCCCCTCGAGCCTGCTCCGCCATTCCCACGAGCCCTAATTTTCTGTAATAACCACTTGTGTGGCACCTTATTGAAAACTTTATGAAAATCTTAACAATCAACAGGTATTTACTGGAGTAGGGTAGTCTCAAGACTGGGGTACAGAGGCATGCTCAAGGCTTATATACAGGTGTGGTCACTGCCGGTAGTACAGTATACAGGAGCTGTAAAAGTAGTTCTCTCTTAAAGGTACATACACTACAATTCCTCCCCTTTTAGATTAGTAGTACCCATAATATTCAAATAACAATTAACACTTTAACATGTACAATAAACAACAATAGTCCATTTATAGATTCAGTCTTTGGGGCGGCTTCCTGATCCTTTCGGGATAGCGCCTTTCCTGAGGTTCTTGTTCTTGGTGCGGAGGTGATTCTGGCCCCTTTTCATCGGTTAGTTCATCGGGTCCCACTGCTACTGGTTCGGAGGTAGATGCTACCGGTATGTCGGGTTCATCCCCAGGTACGCAAGACATGGGGTTGACTCGTTCCTGTGACGCTAAGATCTGATCAACGTGGCATCTCACAATGTTCTCCCCGACATCCACTGTGTACATTAAGGGCCCCTGCCTTGTGCATATCGTTCGGGGTTGCCATTTCTCTGTTCGGTAGTCACGGGCCAAGATTGGTTGTCCTACGTTGAAGCTCCTTGTCGGCTTCTCATTGATGTGCTGGAATTGTTTATCCTCAACATTTCTTCGCACATTTGGCCTGAGCAAGTCCAGACGAGATCTCAACCTTCGGTTAAAGAACATCATGGCCGAGGTCTGATTGGTAACTGCATGTGTCGCGTTTCGGTAGGCTAATAAGAAATTGTCCACCTTATGCTGTAGTGGAATTTCATCGTCGCACATGGCCTTTATCGCCTTCTTAAAGGTTTGTACGAACCTCTCAGCCAATCCATTTGTGGCTGGATGATACAGGGCAGATGTGTAATGCCTTACCCCATTCCTTCTCATAAATTTTCGAAACTCTTCGGACACAAACTGTGGTCCATTATCAGAGCAAATCTGCTCTGGCAAGCCGTTCCTGGCAAATATGGTCCGTAGGACTGCAATCGTTTTCTCTGTAGTGGTTGAGGACATTTTTATCACCTCAGGCCATTTCGAATGAGCATCCACTGCTATTAAGAACGTTGAGTCCATGAATGGACCAGCAAAATCAATATGCACCCGTTGCCATGGAGAGGAGGGCCACTCCCATGGGTGTAGAGGGGCATGTGGTGGTGCATTTTGGACCATCTGGCATCCTGAACAGCTCTTGGTTAGGTCTTCGATTTGTTGATCGATTCCCGGCCACCACACATAAGCCCTAGCAAGGCTTTTCATTTTCACTCCCCCCAGATGACGTTCTTGAAGCTCATTTAGCACTCTCTCCCTTAACTTGGGTGGAATCACCACTCTGGATCCACACATCACTGTCCCCTGGCATACTGACAGCTGTTCTCTTCTGGATGAGAATGCTGGCAACAGTGAGTCGCCATGTGTTGGCCATCCCCTCACCGTCAAATCATATACCCGAGACAGCGTCGGATCATTGCGGGTCTCCTTCTCTATATCCACGTTCATTACTGGCAATCGTTCAATTATTGATGAATAAAATATCTTGATAGGGTCCACTGCTGGTGCTTCCTCCACAGTAGGCAGTGGCAGGAGTGATAGCCCATCAGCATTTCCATGCTGTTTCATGCCTTTATATTCTATTTCATATTGATTCGCCCCTAGAAACAGGGACCATCTTTGTAACCGTTGTGCAGTCATCACTGGAACGCCCTTCTTAGGATTAAAGATGGAGACAAGTGGTTGGTGGTCAGTCAGCAAGGTGAACTTCTGCCCATGCAGATAGTGGTTGAATTTTTTTACTCCCCATAGCAGGCTGAGGGCCTCCCTGTCAATCTGGGTGTAGTTGCGCTCGGCTGAGGTTAGTGACCGAGATGCAAAGGCTACTGGCATCTCCAACCCGTCTGGGAATTTGTGCGACAGCACCGCTCCAATACCATAGGGTGATGCATCACATGCCAAACGAATTGGTAGTGCTGGGTTGAAATGGGCCAACACCTCTTTTGATGTGATCAATTCTTTACACTTCTGGAAAGCTCGTCTACGTTCGTCATTCCACTTCCATGGTACCCCTGTTTGCAGTAGGGTGTTCAGTGGGTGTAATACCGTGGACAAATTTGGTAAGAACTTATGGTAGTAGTTTACCAGCCCGAGGAACAACCTCAGTTGTGACACATTTTCCGGTGCTGGAGCCTTGACTACTGCCTCAATCTTTTCAGGGGAATTATGTAACCCCTCTTCATCGATGACGTGGCCCCAATACGAGATCTGCTTCTGGAAAAACTCGCACTTGTGGCGATTAGCTCGTAGCCCATATTCCTTTAATCTGGTGAGCACCTTCTCCAAGTTGGCGAGGTGATCACTGTCATTTTCGCCCGTGACCAGGATGTCGTCCAAATAACACTGGGTCCCTGGAATTCCTTGCAGGACTTGATCCATCGCCCTTTGCCAAATAGCCGGAGCTGATGCTACCCCGAACACCAGCCGGTTGTATTGATAGAGACCTTTATGTGTGTTAATCGTAAGGTATTGTTTCGAGGCTTCTTCTACCTCCATTTGCAAGTACACCTGGGCTAGATCAATTTTGGTGAAGTGTTTACCTCCAGATAGCGAGGCAAAAATATCCTCAATTCGTGGAAGCGGATATTGTACCGTGTGAAGGACTGGGTTCACTATCACCTTAAAATCCCCACAGATGCGGACCTTCTTTGGTTCCCCAGGCGTATTACTCAACGACCTCTTCATTACAGGAACGATGGGTGTAGCCCACTCGCTCCAGTCCACTCTGGGCAGTACTCCTGAACGTTCCAACCCTTCCAGCTCTGCTTCGACAGCTGGTCTGATCGCATAAGGCCTTAAGAAACTTTGGGCTTGCATTTTCCTCTATTTTAATCGTTGCTGTTATGCCTTTTAGTGTTCCGAGTCCCTCCTGGAACACTTCTTTTGCATCAGTTAGCATTTTTGACAGTCGTCCAGGTGTGCCGTCGTCATCCTTTTTGGCCTCAACCTTCAGTGCCTGTATGGAATGCCAATCTAATTGTATCTTCCGGATCCATTCACGTCCTAGCAGTGGTGGTCCTCCATCTGGCAATACATATAGGTCCATTTTAGGTATTTCCTGGCCTTTGTATATCACTTTCACCCTTATTTTTCCTTTGGGGTAGACTTTTTGCCCCGTGTACGTCTTCAAGACAATCTCTGTAGCTTTCAAGGGTATATGTGAAAATAGCCGCTTGTAGTCCCTTTGGTTTATGACTGTTAGGGCTGATCCTGTGTCCAATTCCATTTTCACTTGGACTCCGTCTATCTTGCGTGTAACCCAGATAGTCTGGTGATCCTCCATTTTGGTTACCTTATGTAGTTTCAGACAACCCAGCTCCTTGCTTCCGGAGTCTGTGTCACTTTTCTGTTCGTCTGAACCACTGTCCATCACCTGGTGTACCTTTTTGTACTTCTCCTGTGGAGATTTCTTACTGTTGGTTTTCTTCCCAGACCTGCAGACTCTTGCTATGTGTCCTGCTTTTCCACTCTGTCTGCACACTTGGTCCTTGAACCAACAATCCTTCTGGTCGTGTGTTGTTCTGCCGCAGCGATAGCACATCCCTGTTCCATAGGACATTTCATTGGTGCCACATTCTTGCGGTCTCTGTTGTATCTCTGCAGCGCCCCTTGCGGCTGCTTCGTGTGATACTGCCATGCTGAAAGCCTTGTCCAGCGTAAGATCCTTTTCTGATAGAAGCCATTTCTGGGTTCCTTCGCTTTGCAGCCCACACACAAACTTGTCCCTTAACGTATCTGCTAGTCCCACTCCAAACTGGCAGTGTTTCGATAGCTTGCGCAGTTCCGTTTAGTACTCAGCATTGCTTTCGTCTTTGTGTTGGTTCCTTTTATGGAACTTAAATCGTTCTGCTATCAGCAGCGGTGTGGGGTTTAAGTGGTCCTGTAGGATTTCTACTATGCTTCCGAAATTCTTGTCCACAGGCTTCTCTGGGGTTATTAGGTTTCGCAGTAACCCATAAGTTTTTGCACCCATGGAATTTAACAAAACCAGTGCTTTCCTAGCACCTTGCACTTCATTCACCCTGCAGTACACCTCAATACGTTCCACATATGTCGCCCAATCTTCGACTTCATTGTCGAACGTAGAGATACTGCCACTCTTCGGCATCCCTGGGTGTGATTTAACAGTCAAAAATGGCGTCTCCCGCGCTTCCCCTTCTTCTCCGCTGGCACAAAATGGCGTCTCCCGCACTTTCCTTCCTTCCCGCGCTCGCCTTTCTTCTCCGCTGCGGCTTCTAAAAATGGTGTCTCCCGCGTTCTTCCTTCTTCTCCGCGGCTCAATAGCGTCTCCCGCGCTCTCCCTTCTTCTCCCCACGGACACTGTTCAGCCCTTGAGCCCTGGCTGTGCTCTGCGCATTTTTTTTTTCTTTCTGTGTGCCTTTCCCGTTTCCGCCGCTCGGTCCTGAACCCGGCTGCTGCTTTACCCTCTCTCTCTCCGTTTTGTTTTTGCTCGACGCCGCTCGGTTTTCAACCCCTGGCTGCGCCCTGTGCGCTTCACCCTCTATCTTACCCCGTCGACGCTGCTCGGCTTTCTCTCCGCCGTCGGTCGGCTCCAGCCGCCGCTGTCCGGGAAGGGTCTGCGCTGTACCTGTCGTCAGTCTGTTGCTGATCGTCGTGGCTGGGGAACCAAGCCCGGCTCTCCACAGCCTCCCCTGCGATGTTCACTCTCTGCCGGACGACTGGGCGGTTGCTCGTGGTCGACGCCCGTGCTTCTGGCCTCGACTTTCTTCCACCGTCCTCTGGAGCGAATCCTCGAAGGGAAATGCAGAGTTGCAGGTAGATTCGAATCGACACTCGTCGCCACTGTTAGATCCGTGATTCTGAGAGTATGATGTTTTTCAATAACCAGACGGATGCTGTAACTTAACAATCAACAGGTGTTTACTGGAGTAGGGTAGTCTCAAGACTGGGGTACAGAGGCATGCTCAAGGCTTATATACAGGTGTGGTCACTGCCGGTACTACAGTATACAGGAGCTGTAAAAGTAGTTCTCTCTTAAAGGTACATACACTACACCGGTGACCCCTCAATTCCCTGACCAGTGACCTCAGCACAGTCCCCACCCCCGGTGACCCCTCAATACCCTGACCGGTGACCTCAGCACAGTTCACTCCTCTGATGACCCCTCAATACACTGACCAGTGACCTCAGCACAGTCCCCTCCCCCAGTGACCTCTCAATACACTGACCAGTGACCTCAGCACAGTCCCCACCCCCGTGACCCCTCAATACCCTGACCGGTGACCTCCGCACAGTCCCCACCCCCGTGACCCCTCAATACACTGACCAGTGACCTCAGCACAGTCCCCACCCCCGTGACCCCTCAATACACTGACCGGTGACCTCAGCACAGTCCCCACCCCCAGTGACCCCTCAATACCCTGACCGGTGACCTCAGCACAGTCCCCTCCCCCAGTGACCTCTCAATACACTGACCAGTGACCTCAGCACAGTCCCCACCCCCGTGACCCCTCAATACCCTGACCGGTGACCTCCGCACAGCCCACTCCCCTGATGATGTCACTATGCCCCACTCCCATGACATCACCATAGGCCCCTCCCCATGACTTCACATGGGTTCCTTATGACCTCACAATGACCCCGGGGGCCTAGGCTCCTCCCACTCTCCGGCCAGCAGCCAGGAGCCTCGGTCACCAGACACCGGACACCAGAGGCTCAGACACCGAACACTGGAGCCTTGGACACTGAGCCTCGGACACTCGGGTCCCGGACACTCGGACACTGAGCTTTGGGCTTCGGACAACGAACACCGGAGCCTCGGACACTCGGGTCCCGGACACCGGTCACTGAGCCTCGGACACTCGGGTCCCGGACACTCAGACACTGAGCTTCGGACACTCGGGTCCCGGACACCGAACACTGGAGCCTCGGACACTAGGACACTGAGTTTCGGACCTCGGGCTTCGGACACTCGTGTCCCAGACACTCGGACACTGAGCCTCGGACACTCGGGTCCCGGACACTCGGACACTGAGCTTCGGACCTCGGGCTTCGGACACCGAACACTGGAGCCTCAGACACTCGGGTCCTGGACACTCAGACACTGAGCTTCAGACCTCGGACACCAAACGCCAGAGCCTCGGACACTCGGGTCCCGAACACTCGGACACTGAGCTTCGGACCTCGGACACCGAACACCGGAGCCTCGGACACTCGGGTCCCGGACACTTGGACACTGAGCTTCAGACCTCGGACTCTGAATACTTGAGCCTCGGACACTCGGGTCCCGGACACTCGGACACTGAGCCTCGGACACTCGGGTCCTGGACACTCGGACACTGAGCTTCGGACACTCGGACACTGAGCTTCGGACACTCAGGTCCCGGACACCGGTCACTGAGCTTTGGACAGTCGGGTCCCGGACACCGGTCACTGAGCTTTGGACACTCGGATCCCAGACATCGGTCACTGAGCCTCGAACACTCGGGTCCCGGGCACCGGTCACTGAGCGTTGGACCTCGGACACTGGTCACTGAGCTTCGGACCTCGGACACCGGTCACTGAACATTGGACCTCAGACACCGGTCACTGAACGTTGGACCTCGGACACTGGTCACTGAACCTCGGACACCGGTCACTGAGCTTCGGACCTCGGACACCGGTCACTGAGCTATGGACCTTGGACACCGGTCACTGAACCTCGGACCTCGGACACTGGTCACTGAGCTTCGGACCTCGGACACCGGTCACTGAGCTTCGGACCTCGGACACCGGTCACTGAGCTTCGGACCTCGGACACCAGTCACTGAGCTTCGGACCTTGGACACCAGTCACTGAACCTCGGACCTCGGACACCGGTCACTGAGCTTCGGACCTCGGACACCGGTCACTGAGCTTCGAACCTCGGACACTGGTCACTGAGCTTTGGAGCTCGGACACCGGTCACTGAGCTTCGGACCTCGGACACCAGTCACTGAGCTTCGGTCCTTGGACACCAGTCACTGAACCTCGGACCTTGGACACCGGTCACTGAGCTTCGGACCGCGGACACCGGTCACTGAGCTTCGGACCTCGGACACCGGTCACTGAGCTTTGGACCTTGGACACCAGTCACTGAACCTCGGACCTCGGACACCGGTCACTGAGCTTCGGACCTCGGACACCGGTCACTGAGCTTTGGACCATGGACACCGGTCACTGAGCTTCGAACCTCGGACACCGGTCACTGAGCCTCGGCCACTGACCCTTCACTCTGGCCACTGACCCTTCGCTCCGGCCACTGACCCTTCGCCCTGGACACTGACCCTTTGCTCTGGACACTGACCCTTTGCTCTGGACACTGACCCTTCGCTCCGGACACTGACCCTTCGCTCCGGACACTGACCTCCGCTACGGACACTGACCCTCCGGACACTGACCCTCCGCTCCGGGCACTGACCCCTGACCCCCCGTTGCGATGTATGGCCAGACGCCGATCCTGCTCTCGGTGGCGCTGCTAGCTCTGCTCGGGAGCCTCCCGCGGCTGCTGGAGAAGCAGGAGGCGGTGGGAGGAGGAGGCGAGTGTCCGGGGGAGGAGGAGGGAGCCTCCAGCCCGGGGCCCTGTGCCCTGCCCTTCCTCTCCCACAACCCGCTCACCCTGCGCTGCCCGGGGGCGCTGGAGGCCGAGGCCGAGTCGCTGCACTGGCAGTACCTCAGCCTGGGCCAGTCCCCGGCTCCGGGACAGACCCAGCAGCCTCGCACCTTCATCGGGCCGCGGGGGGCCCGGGCTCGGCGGGGGCCACTGGTGGAGCTGGGCGGCCGGGCGCTGGTGCGGGGTGGGGCGCTACTGGTGGCCTGGGCCCGGCCCGGGGACTCGGGGCTCTACCTGTGCCGAGCTGGAGGAGCCGGGGGCCGGACTCTGGCCTCCTACCGGGTGGATGTGCAGGACTCGGCGCTGCTGCACGTCTCGCACCGTGGCCTGGGCCAGGCGCCGCTGGCCAACCAGACGGTGCGGATCGGGAGCGGGGCCTCGGGGCTCAGGCTCCAGCTCCACACCCGCTGGGGGCCCTGGCAGGACTGCGACCGCTGCGGGGCTACCGGCGAGCGGAAGCGGCTAGGCTTCTGCTACGCGGCCCTGGAGGAGGAGGAGGATGAGGAGGAGGCCCAAACACAAGCCCCGGCCCTCCCCTGCGGCCTGCTGCAGCTGGGCCTGGGCCAGGCACTGCCCCGGCGCGGCCCCGAGCTGCGCTACGAGACCTGCCGCCGCCAGTGTGGGGCTGCGCACGCCGCCGGTGAGCTGGCCAATCAGGCGCGGCAGCTGCTGGGCGACGTGCGCACCCCCGCGGACGGGCGTGAGAACGGGCACGACCCCGCGGCCTGGTGGCTGGAGCCACGCACGCTCCTGCTGGAGACACGCCTGCTGGACCTGCGGGCGGACGTGCGCCTGGCCTGCCCAGGTGCCTCGGTCTACACCCCGGTGTCCTGGCAGCGCGACGCCACCCCGGTCACCCGGCTGGAGCTGCTGCGCCCCAGCCGTGGCCACCCCGGCACCCACCAGCTGGAGGAGGCGACTGGCGGCGCTGCCTACCGCATCGATGGCCTGCGGCGGGCCGACCAGGGCATCTACCGCTGCTGGGTGCGCGGCCGCCGTGCCGCCGCCTTCCACCTGGAGCTGGCTGACCCACCGCCGCCCCGCCGTCTGCACTCGGGCCGGCTGCTGGGCGCCATGCACGCCGTGGTCGGCGCCTTTGCCCTGGTCTTCGCGGTCAGCGCGCTGGCCGAGCTGCTGCACTCGTGCTGGTGCGAGGTGCTGTGAGGGCCAGGGGGGCAAGGGGTAGGGGCAGGCCCTCTTCCCTTCCCTTCCCTGCACGCCAGACCCCAATGCACCACGCCTACCTCCCCAATGCACCACTCCAGCCTCCTCCTCCTACCAATGTATTGCTCCAACCTCCTCCATGCAATGCAATGCTCCTCCCGCGCCCAATGCACTGCTCCAACCTCCCCCAACCAACCCAATGCACTGCTCCAACCTCTCCCCCCCAACCCATGCATTCATACAGGCACCGTCTGCTGCATTGGATACACCAGACTGAGTTGCATAGGAGACACCACAGCTGAGCGGCATTGGATGCACCGGGGATGAGCTGCGTTGGAACAAACGAGCTGCATTGGTGACACCAGGACTGAGCTGCATTGGAGGCACCGGGACTGAGCTGCATTGGAGGCACCGGGACTGAGCTGCATTGGAGACACCAGGACTGAATTGCATTGGAGGGACTGAGCTGCATTGGAGGCACCACGAGCAAGCTGCATTGGAGCTACTGAGCTGCATTGGATACAGTGGACTGAGTTGCATTGGAGGGACTGTAAACTAGCTGCATTAGAGGCACTGAACTGCATTGTATGCACTGGGACTGAACTGCATTGGAAACACTGTGATTGAGCTGATCTGAGGCACTGAACAGCATTGGAGATACTGGGAACGAGCTGCATTGGAGGCACTGGGAATGAACTGCATTGGAGTCACGGAATGAGCTGCATTGGTGTCACCAGGAATGAGCTGCATTGGAGACAATGGGAACGAACTGCATTGGAGACACTGTGATTGAGCTGCATTGGAGTCATCGGGAATGAGCTGCATTGGAGTCACTGGGGACAAGCTGCATTGGAGACACCGGGAATGAGCTGCATTGGAGGCACTGGGAATGAGCTGCATTGGAGGGACTGAACTGCATTGGAGTCACCGGGAATGAGCTGCATTGGAAGGACCCACAGTGAGCTGCATTGGAGCCAGTGGGAATGAGCTGCATTGGAGGGACTGAACTGCATTGGAGTCACCGGGAATGAGCTGCATTGGAAGGACCCACAGTGAGCTGCATTGGAGCCAGTGGGATTGAGCTGCATTGGAGACACTTAGGAGCAAGCTGCATTGGAGGGACTGAATTGCATTGGAAAGACCCAGAGCGAGCTGCATTGGAGTCAGTGAGATTGAGCTGCATAGGAGGCACCCAGATTGATTTGCATTGGAGAGATCGGGACCAAGCTGCATTGGAGAGACCCAGAGCAAGCTGGGTATTGGAGACACCGGGATTGAGATGTATCAGAGCCTCTCGGAGCAAGCTACATTGGAGGTACCCAGACTAAGTTGCATTGGAGACCATGACTGATTTGGATTGGGCTGCATTGTGAAAGCTCAACTGACCCAGATGGGAACCATTTGGGACTGAATTGCTTTGGAGGCAGACCATCAGCAAGCTGCCTTGCAGTCTTTGAGTTGGATTAGACACACCTGGGATGCCTGGATTGAGCTGCAATGGTCACCTTGACGGAGCCACACGGAAGACAACCGAACTGAATTGTATCAGATGCCCTCTGAGTTATATTCAGGAAACATTGACTGAGTTAAAGGCCCTGACTGTGCTGCATTGGAGACCGTCACTGCATTGCATGAAAGACTTTGAGTTGCACTGTAATAATCTGGATTCAGCCGCATTGGACATAACTGCATTGAGTTAGAATCAAGTAACCAGGTTAGAGCTTCCATGATTCTATACAAGTTAATGCAGGAATGGGCAGGGGGTTTGCAACAGATGGAGAACCATTACCAACCTGTACACGTCTGCAATAACTTTATAAAATTAAAACATGGACTCTGTAGTCCATATTCTTCTGTATGTGGCTCTTTGTGTTAACTATTGTATACATTACTGAGAGGGTGCATGCACTGTGTGTGTGGTGATGGGGGCAAGTACATTATAATGGGGATACTGTAGGTCAGATTCGTTTTAAAATAGTTGGAATCATAGAATGATCTGGCATCAAGTCATCACATATGAAGCACCGAGTCTAATCCCACTTTCCACACCTCCCATATCCTATAATATTCCTCTTTTACAAGCAAACATCTAATTGCATTCTTAAATAACTTATTTCCTATGTTTCAAAGGTGCGTTGTAGCAGCAAATTCTGAATTCTTATCACCTGCTGTGTAGAGAATTGTTATCCTGACCATCTTTTTAATTTTCGTGATTATCTTAAATTTGTCAGCTCTCGTTATCAGTCTATTGCTATTTATCAAACTCTCCCTAATCTTGTAGGCCTAGAAACATAGAAAAATTGGAGCAGGAGTCGGCCATTCGGCCCTTCAAGCCTGCTCCGCCATTCAATATGATCATGGCTGATCCTCTATCTCAATACCATATTCCCGCTCTCTCCCCATACCCCTTGATGCCCTTTGTGTCTAGAAATCTATCGATCTCCTTCTTAAATATATTCAGTGACTTGGCCTCCGCAGCCTTCTGTGGTAGAGAATTCCACAGCTTCACCACCCTCTGAGTGAAGAAATTTCTCCTCATCTCAGTCCTAATTGTCCTACCCTGTATCCTGAGACTGCGACTCCTCGTTCTAGACCCCCCAGCCAGGGGAAACATCCTCCCTGCATCCAGTCTGTCCAGCCCTGTCAGAATTCTATGAGATCCCCTCGCATGCTTCTAAACTCTAGTGAATACAGGCCTAGTCGACCCAACCTCTCCTCATACGACAGTCCTGCCATCCCAGGAATCAGTCTGGTGATCCTTCGCTGCACTCCCTCTATGGCAAGTATATGCTTTCTTAGGTAAGGAGATCAAAACTGCACACAATACTCCAGGTATGGTCTCACCAAGGCCCTGTACAACTGTCCTTGCTCCTGTACTCAAATCCTCTTGCAATGTAGGCCTCTATCAGGGCACCCCTTCTCAGCTCTAGTTAAAAAAAAGCCGGTCTTGTCCATTCTCATTTCATAACGATCACCTCTCATGGCCAGTAATGCCTTAGTAAATTGATGCTGCACCTTCCCATTGCTTTTTTATTCTTCTGACCATGGGGTGCACAAGACTGTTCAATACTCTGTGTGCTGCTGAAGCTACCTCCGTTCACTTGGCACTGTCTACTTGAGTTGTCACTGTGAGTGACCTGGGTATCTGTACACTCAGATACTTCTGCTTCTTTACTCCATTTAATGGGAGTGGGCCTTTGGCGTAGCGGTAGCATCCCCATCGCTGGGCCAGAAGGTGTAGGGTTTCGAACCCCGCTCCAGACAATCCCGGCAAGTGGAGTCGGAGCTCCGGCTCTAAATTCTGGGTTGACATCCAGCGGGATACTTGCGTCCGTGGGTGTGGGTGGCCCCCCACCTCGTATGAGTGGTGGGAGCCCGTAAAACCCTCCCGCCATAGGACTAACCACCCTAATGGCTGGTACGAAGATGGTTACGGTCACGGAAGGAGCGTTAATCGCAGCCAGAAATCCTTCCACCACTTCATGCAGTTCCCCAAAGGGAACAGTGTGAAGACACGTACGACGACGACTCCATTTAAAAGGCCCAATTTGATTGTTTTGTGCCCGGGAAAAACTCAGTTCCTGGGCACAAAAGCAGGGAAAAGTGGGACAGGAACCCATGATGCTGGGTTAGGAACTCATACAATCACAGAAAATGACCGCACAGAAGGTGACCATTCGACCCATCTTGTCCACGCTGGCTGAAGAAGAGTTCTCCAGCCCAATCCCACTGTCCAGCTCTTGGTCCATAGCCCTGTAGGTTACGGCTCTTCAAGTGCATATCCAAGTACTATTTAAATGCGATGAGGGTTTCTGCCTCTACCACCCTTTCAGGCAGTGAGTTCCAGACCCCCACCACCCTCTGGGTGAAAAAGTTCTCCTCGACTCCCCTCTAATCCTTCGACCAATTACTTTAAATCTCGGCCCCCTGGTTGTTGACCTCTCTGCTAAGGGAATAGGTCCTTCCTCTCCACTCTTATCGAGGCCCCTCATCATTTTATACACCTCAATTAAACCTCCCCTCAGCCTCCTCTGTTTCAAAGAAAACAACCCCAGCCTGCCCAGTCTTTCCTCATCACTAAAACTCTCCAATCCCGGCAACATCCTTGTAAAGCTCCTCTGTACCCTCTCTAGTGCGAACACATCTTTCCTGTAATGTGGGGACCAGAACTGCACGCAGTACTCTAGCTGAGGCTTAACTAGTGTTTTATACAGTTCAAGCATAACCTCCCTGCTCTTATATTCTATGCCTAACCTAACAAAGGCAAGTATCCCCTGTGCCTTCTTAACCACCTGATCTACCTGTCCTGCTACCTTCAGGGATCTGTGGACCTGCACGCCAAGGTCCCTCTGATCTTCTACACTTCTCAGTGTCCTACCATTTATTGTGTTTTCCCTTTCCTTGTTAGCCCTCTAGAATTGCATTACCTCACACTTGTCCATTTTGAATTCCATTTGCCACTTTTCTTCCCACCTGACCAGTCCATTGCTATCTTCCTGCAGTCTACAGCTTTCTTCCTCACGATCAACCACACGGCCAATTTTTGTATCATCTGCAAACTTCTTAATCATACCCCCGACATTGAAGTCTAAATCATTGATATATACCACAAAAAGCAAGGGACCCAGTATTGAGCCCTGCGGAACCCCACTGGAAACAGCCTTCCAGTCACAAAACCACCCATTGACCATTACAGTTGCTTCCTGCCACTGAGCCAATTTTGGATCCAATTTGCCACTTTCCCTTGGATCCCATGGGCTTTTACTTTTCTGACAGTCTGCCATGCGGGACCTTGTCAAAAGCCTTGCTAAAATCCATGAAGACTACATCAAATGCGCTACCCTCATCGACTCTCCCTGTTGCCTGTTCAAAAAATTCAATCAAGTTAGTCAGACATGACCTTCCCTTACCCCATTCACGCTGACTGTCCTTGATTAATCCGTGCATTTCTAAATGACGATTAATACTGTCCTTCAGAATTCTTTCCAATAATTTGCCCAGAACCGAGGTTAGGCTGACTGGCCTGTAATTACTCGGTCTATCCGCTCCTCATGACTTTGGCGGGAAGCCATGATGCTGGGACTGAACCCATGATTTTGGGTCTGAACCCGTGACGTTGGGTCTGAACAGGTGCGAGGGGCTGTTAGGCCTCCTCCTGTTCCTATGCCCATTGCCTCACGTTTGCCTCTGCCAAGATGTATTGCCAGAACTCCCACTTTGCAAGTTCTTTGCCACAATTAATCTCGCAAGTGGGGTACTTCTTGAGAATCCTTTGCAGTGTCCCCCTGAACCTACTGCCTCCTGAACTCTACTGCTCCTCCCGTCTGTGTCAATGTAGTGATACATGTCATTGAAATTTAAACATCTCATTCTTCACCCTGCCGTCAGTGCATTTTGTTTCCACATATAACGCCCCTCTCTTATCTGTCATTAACATTATGCCGATTGTACCTTCTTCAGTCTGAGGTATCCTGTGTCAAATCTATCTCTGTAAGTTCTGTGAGTCCACTATTAGAAATGCTAAACATAGTTTTACTGGAAGTAAGCGCCAACTGTCGTCTTCCTTTCCCTCGAGCAGTTGTTCCTTCTGGAACCTTGCCAAAGCTCTTTCTCAAACCTCCCGCAAGTCTTACTCTCCACCCACCTTCCACCCTGGCGATCAAATTACAAGCTCTCCGAAAGAGAAAGATGTGTTTTTTGGGGCCCTTGTTTTCTTTCTTGACAAAAGAACCATGATCAGCAGATTCCGCTGAAAGGGAGAAACAGATAATGTTACACAAATTACACAGAATGTATGTCACAGAAACAGGCTATTCAGCCCCACAGATCCGTGCCGGTGTTTGTGCTCCACACGAGCCTCCTCCCACCCCTCTTCATCTCACCCCGTCAACACCAGCCTCCTCCCACTGCTCTTCATCTCACGCCCGTCAACACCAGCCTCCTCCCGCCCCTCTTCATCTCACGCCCGTCAACACCAGCCTCCTCCCACTGCTCTTCATCTCACCCCGTCAACACCAGCCTCCTCCCGCCCCTCTTCATCTCACGCCCGTCAACACCAGCCTCCTCCCACCCCTCTTCATCTCACCCCGTCAACACCAGCCTCCTCCCACCCCTCTTCATCTCACCCCATCACCAGCCTCCTCCCACCCCTCTTCATCTCACCCCATCAACACCAGCCTCCTCCCACCCCTCTTCATCTCACCCCGTCAACACCAGCATCCTCCCACCCCTCTTCATCTCACCCCATCAACACCAGCCTCCTCCCACCCCTCTTCATCTCACCCCATCAACACCAGCCTCCTCCCACCCCTCTTCATCTCACCCCATCAACACCAGCCTCCTCCCACCCCTCTTCATCTCACCCCATCAACACCAGCATCCTCCCACCCCTCTTCATCTCACCCCATCAACACCAGCCTCCTCCCTCCCCTCTTCATCTCACCCCATCAACACCAGCCTCCTCCCACCCCTCTTCATCTCACCCCATCAACACCAGCCTCCTCCCACCCCTCTTCATCTCACCCCGTCAACACCAGCCTCCTCTCACCCCTCTTCATCTTACCCCATCAACACCAGCCTCCTCCCACCCCTCTTCATCTCACCCCATCAACACCAGCCTCCTCCCACCCCTCTTCATCTCACCCCTTCAAAACCAGCCTCCTCCCACCCCTCTTCATCTCACCCCATCAACACCAGCCTCCTCCCACCCCTCTTCATCTCACCCCATCAACACCAGCCTCCTCCCACCCCTCTTCATCTCACCCCGTCAACACCAGCCTCCTCCCACCCCTCTTCATCTCACCCCGTCAACACCAGCCTCCTCCCACCCCTCTTCATCTCACCCCGTCAACACCAGCCTCCTCCCACCCCTCTTCATCTCACCCCGTCAACACCAGCCTCCTCCCACCCCTCTTCATCTCACCCCATCAACACCAGCCTCCTCCCACCCCTCTTCATCTCACCCCATCAACACCAGCATCCTCCCACCCCTCTTCATCTCACCCCATCAACACCAGCCTCCTCCCTCCCCTCTTCATCTCACCCCATCAACACCAGCCTCCTCCCACCCCTCTTCATCTCACCCCATCCACACCAGCCTCCTCCCACCCCTCTTCATCTCACCCCATCAACACCAGCCTCCTCCCACCCCTCTTCATCTCACCCCATCCACACCAGCCTCCTCCCACCCCTCTTCATCTCACCCCATCAACACCAGCCTCCTCCCACCCCTCTTCATCTCACCCCATCAACACCAGCCTCCTCCCACCCCTCTTCATCTCACCCCATCAACACCAGCCTCCTCCCACCCCTCTTCATCTCACCCCATCACCATATCCTTCTATTCCTTTCTCCCTCGTGTGTTTATCCAGCTTCCCCTTAAATGTATCTCTGCTCTTCGCCTCGACCACTCCCTGTGGTAGCGAGTTCCCCATTCTCACCACTCTCTGGGGAAAGAAGTTTCTCCTGAATTCCCTATTGGATTTATCAGTGACTCTCTTATATTGATGGCCCCTAGTTCTGGTCTCCCCCACAAGTGGAAACATCTTCTCTACGTCTACCCTATCGAACCCCTTCATAATCTTAAAGACCTCGATCAGGTCACCCCTCAGCTACACTAAACTTGCACGGAGGCAGATATTTTTAGTGGTAATAAATGGCAAATGGGTGATTCAAGGGAACTAAAGTGAGCAGTAGGAAGATCAGAATAAACATAAATACCAACATCTTGGGAACGGAAGTTGAACTGAAAGAGTAGAGGGGATGTTTGAAGGCAACGGATTCCGCGCCAGGCTTTCAGTGACAAACAGTTTGATGATGGAGATGAAAATAGATAGAATCAAAACTCGAGGAGATGCCGAGAATGTTCCAGAAGCCAGTGATTCCAAGGGTTTAGATATATATTCCAGGAGAACACCGGACACAGTTCCGGGTCAACAGTCTGTTGGCATGACTTGGAAAACGAGCAAAAAAGAGAAAAGTTCGGTAGTCCCTCATCAACAGAAGATAATAACCCCCCCCGAACCCCTCGCTTAGATTCCAGCCTGTAACTCATTCCAGGGTATCTGTTATTCTATATATAACTCCCCCGAACCCCTCGATTAGATTCCAGCCTGTAACTCACTCCCGGGTACCTGTTATTGTATATATAAACCCCCCGAACCCCTCGATTAGATTCCAGCCTGTAACTCACTCCCAGGTATCCGTTATTCTATATATGAACCCCCCGAACCCCTGGATTAGATTCCAGCCTGGAACTCACTCCCGGGTATCTGTTATTCTATATATAAAACCCCCCGAACCCCCCAATTAGATTCCAGCCTGTAACTCACTCCCGGGTATCTGTCATTCTATATATAAACCCCCCGAACCCCTCGATTAGATTCCAACCTGTAACTCATGCCCGGGTACCTGTTATTCTATATAAAAAAACCCCGAACCCCTCGATTAGATTCCAGCCTGTAACTCACTCCCGGGTATCTGTTATTCTATATATAAACCCCCCCGAATCCCACGATTAGATTCCAGCCTGTAACTCACTCCCGGGTATCTGTTATTCTATATATAAACCCCCCGAACCCCTCGATTAGATCCCAGCCTGTAACTCACTCCCGGGTATCTGTTATTCTATATATAAATCCCCCGAACCTCTCGATTAGATTCCAGCCTGCAACTCACTCCCGGGTAACTGTTATTCTATATATAAACCCCCCGAACCGCTCGATTAGAATCCAGCCTGTAACTCACTCCCGGGAATCTATTATTCCATATATAAAGCCCCCGAACCCGTCGATTAGATTCCAGCCTGTAGCTCACTCGCGGATATCTGTTATTCTATATATAAACCCCCCCGAACCCCCCCAATTAGATTCCAGCCTGTAACTCACTCCCGGGTATCTGTTATTCTATATATAAACCCCGCGAACCTCTAGATTAGATTCCAGCCTGTAACTCACTCCCGGGTATCTTTTACTCAATATAAATTATCCCCCTGAACCGCTCGATCCGATTCCAGCCTGCAACTCACTGCCGTGTATCTGTTATTCTATATATAAACCACCCCGAACCCCGGGATTAGATTCCAGCCTGTAACTCACTCCCGGGTATCTGTTATTCTATATATAAACCCCCCAACCCCTCGATTAGAATCCAGCCTGTAACTCAATCCCGGGTATCTGTTATTCTATATATAAACCCCCCAACCCCTCGATTAGAATCCAGCCTGTAACTCACTCCCGGGTATCTGTTATTCTATATATAAACCCCTCCGAACCCCTCGATTAGATTCCAGCCTGCAACTCACTCCCGGGTATCTGTTATTCTATATATAAACCCCCCAACCCCTCGATTAGAATCCAGCCTGTAACTCACTCCCGGGTATCTGTTATTCTATATATAAACCCCCCCGAACCCCTCGATTAGATTCCAGCCTGTAACTCACTCCCGGGTATCTGTTATTCTATATATAAACCCCCCCGAACCCCTCGATTAGATTCCAGCCTGTAACTCACTCCCGGGTATCTGTTATTCTATATATAAACCCCCCAACCCCTCGATTAGAATCCAGCCTGTAACTCAATCCCGGGTATCTGTTATTCTATATATAAACCCCCCAACCCCTCGATTAGAATCCAGCCTGTAACTCAATCCCGGGTATCTGTTATTCTATATATAAACCCCCCAACCCCTCGATTAGAATCCAGCCTGTAACTCACTCCCGGGTATCTGTTATTCTATATATAAACCCCTCCGAACCCCTCGATTAGATTCCAGCCTGCAACTCACTCCCGGGTATCTGTTATTCTATATATAAACCCCCCAACCCCTCGATTAGAATCCAGCCTGTAACTCACTCCCGGGTATCAGTTATTCTATATATAAACCCCCCCGAACCCCTCGATTAGATTCCAGCCTGTAACTCACTCCCGGGTATCTGTTATTCTATATATAAACCCCTCCGAACCCCTTGATTAGATTCCAGCCTGCAACTCACTCCCGGGTATCTGTTATACTATATATAAACCCCCTGAACCCTTCAATTCGATTCCAGCCTGTAACTCGCTCCCGGGTATCTGTTATTCTATATATAAACCCCCTGAACCCCTCGATTAGATTCCAGCCTGTAACTCACTCCCGGGTATCTGTTATTCTATATATAAACCCCCCCGAACCTCTCGATTAGATTCCAGCCTGTAACTCACTCCCGGGTATCCGTTATTCTATATATAAAACCCTCCCGAACCCCTGGATTAGATTCCAGCCTGTAACTCACTCCCGGGTTTCTGTTATTCTATATATAAACCCCCCAAACCTCTCGATTAGATTCCAGGCTGTTACTCACTCCCGGGTATCTGTTATTCTAGGTATAAGCCCCCACAAACCCCCCGGTAAGATTCCAGCCTGTAACTCACTCCCGGGTATCTGTTATTCTATATATAAACCCCCGGAACCCCTCGATTAGATTCCAGACTGTAACTCACTCGCAGGTATCTGTTATTCTATATATGAACCCCTCGATTAGATTCCAGCCTGTAACTCACTCCCGGGTATCTGTCATTCTATATATAAACCCCCCAAACCTCTCGATTAGATTCCAGCCTGTAACTCACTCCCAGGTATCTGTTATTCTATATATAAACCCCCTGATGCCCTCGATTAGATTCCAGCCTGCAACTCACTCCCGGGTATCTGTTATTTTCTATATATAAACCCCCACCCCCGAAACCCTCGATTAGATTCCAGCCTGTAACTCACTCCCGGGTATGTTATTCAATATATAAACTCCCTGAACCCCTCGATTAGATTCCAGCCTGTAACTCACACCCGGGTATCTGTTATTCTATATATAAACCCCCCCGAACCCCTCGATTAGATCCCAGCCTGCAACTCACTCCCGGGTATCTGTTATTCTATATATAAACCCCCCGAACCCCTCGATTAGATTCCAGCCTGTAACTCACTCCCGTGTATCTGTTATTCTATATATAAACCCCACGAATCCCTCGATTAGATTCCAGCCTGTAACTCACTCCCGGGTTTCTGTTATTCTAAAAATAAACCCCCCAAACCTCTCGATTAGATTCCAGGCTGTTACTCACTCCCGGGTATCTGTTATTCTAGGTATAAGCCCCCACAAACCCCCCGGTTAGATTCCAGCCTGTAACTCACTCCCGGGTATCTGTTATTCTATATATAAACCCCCGGAACCCCTCGATTAGATTCCAGACTGTAACTCACTCGCAGGTATCTGTTATTCTATATATGAACCCCTCGATTAGATTCCAGCCTGTAACTCACTCCCGGGTATCTGTCATTCTATATATAAACCCCCCAAACCTCTCGATTAGATTCCAGCCTGTAACTCACTCCCAGATATCTGTTATTCTATATATAAACCCCCTGATGCCCTCGATTAGATTCCAGCCTGCAACTCACCCCCGGGTACTGTTATTCAATATATAAACTCCCTGAACCCCTCGATTAGATTCCAGCCTGTAACTCACTCCCGGGTATCTGTTATTTTCTATATATAAACACCCACCCCCGAAACCCTCGATTAGATTCCAGCCTGTAACTCACTCCCGGGTATGTTATTCAATATATAAACTCCCTGAACCCCTCGATTAGATTCCAGCCTGTAACTCACACCCGGGTATCTGTTATTCTATATATAAATCCCCCCGAACCCCTCGATTAGATCCCAGCCTGTAACTCACTCCCGGGTATCTGTTATTCTATATATAAAACCCCCGAACCCCTCGATTAGATTCCAGCCTGTAACTCACTCCCGTGTATCTGTTATTCTATATATAAACCCCACGAATCCCTCGATTAGATTCCAGCCTGTAACTCACTCCCGGGCATCTGTTATTCTGTATTTAAACCCCCCGAACCCCTCGATTGGCTTCCAGCCTGTAACACACTCCCGAGTATCTGTTATTCTATATATAAACCCCCCCGAACCCCTCGATTAGATTCCAGCCTGTAACTCACTCCCGGGTATCTGTTATTCTATATATAAATCCCCATAACCCCTCGATTAGATTCCAACTTGTAACTCACTCCCGGGTATCTGTTACTCTAGATTTTTAAAAACCACCCCCGAATCCCTCGATTAGATTCCAGCCTGTAACTCACTCCTGGGAATCTATTATTTTATATATAAACCCCCCGAACCCCTCGATTAGATTCCAGCCTGTAGCTCACTCCCGGATATCTGTTATTCTATATATAAACCCCCTGAATGCCCCCGATTAGATTCCAGCCTGTAACTCACTCCTGGGAATCTATTATTCTATATATAAACCCCCCGAACCCCTCGATTAGATTCCAGCCTGTAACTCACTCCCGGGTATCCGTTATTCTATATATGAACCCCCCGAACCCCTGGATTAGATTCCAGCCTGGAACTCACTCCCGGGTATCTGTTATTCTATATATAAAACCCCCCGAACCCCCCAATTAGATTCCAGCCTGTAACTCACTCCCGGGTATCTGTCATTCTATATATAAACCCCCCGAACCCCTCGATTAGATTCCAACCTGTAACTCATGCCCGGGTACCTGTTATTCTATATAAAAAAACCCCGAACCCCTCGATTAGATTCCAGCCTGTAACTCACTCCCGGGTATCTGTTATTCTATATATAAACCCCCCCGAATCCCACGATTAGATTCCAGCCTGTAACTCACTCCCGGGTATCTGTTATTCTATATATAAACCCCCCGAACCCCTCGATTAGATCCCAGCCTGTAACTCACTCCCGGGTATCTGTTATTCTATATATAAATCCCCCGAACCTCTCGATTAGATTCCAGCCTGCAACTCACTCCCGGGTAACTGTTATTCTATATATAAACCCCCCGAACCGCTCGATTAGAATCCAGCCTGTAACTCACTCCCGGGAATCTATTATTCCATATATAAAGCCCCCGAACCCGTCGATTAGATTCCAGCCTGTAGCTCACTCGCGGATATCTGTTATTCTATATATAAACCCCCCCGAACCCCCCCAATTAGATTCCAGCCTGTAACTCACTCCCGGGTATCTGTTATTCTATATATAAACCCCGCGAACCTCTAGATTAGATTCCAGCCTGTAACTCACTCCCGGGTATCTTTTACTCAATATAAATTATCCCCCTGAACCGCTCGATCCGATTCCAGCCTGCAACTCACTGCCGTGTATCTGTTATTCTATATATAAACCACCCCGAACCCCGGGATTAGATTCCAGCCTGTAACTCACTCCCGGGTATCTGTTATTCTATATATAAACCCCCCAACCCCTCGATTAGAATCCAGCCTGTAACTCAATCCCGGGTATCTGTTATTCTATATATAAACCCCCCAACCCCTCGATTAGAATCCAGCCTGTAACTCACTCCCGGGTATCTGTTATTCTATATATAAACCCCTCCGAACCCCTCGATTAGATTCCAGCCTGCAACTCACTCCCGGGTATCTGTTATTCTATATATAAACCCCCCAACCCCTCGATTAGAATCCAGCCTGTAACTCACTCCCGGGTATCTGTTATTCTATATATAAACCCCCCCGAACCCCTCGATTAGATTCCAGCCTGTAACTCACTCCCGGGTATCTGTTATTCTATATATAAACCCCCCCGAACCCCTCGATTAGATTCCAGCCTGTAACTCACTCCCGGGTATCTGTTATTCTATATATAAACCCCCCAACCCCTCGATTAGAATCCAGCCTGTAACTCAATCCCGGGTATCTGTTATTCTATATATAAACCCCCCAACCCCTCGATTAGAATCCAGCCTGTAACTCAATCCCGGGTATCTGTTATTCTATATATAAACCCCCCAACCCCTCGATTAGAATCCAGCCTGTAACTCACTCCCGGGTATCTGTTATTCTATATATAAACCCCTCCGAACCCCTCGATTAGATTCCAGCCTGCAACTCACTCCCGGGTATCTGTTATTCTATATATAAACCCCCCAACCCCTCGATTAGAATCCAGCCTGTAACTCACTCCCGGGTATCAGTTATTCTATATATAAACCCCCCCGAACCCCTCGATTAGATTCCAGCCTGTAACTCACTCCCGGGTATCTGTTATTCTATATATAAACCCCTCCGAACCCCTTGATTAGATTCCAGCCTGCAACTCACTCCCGGGTATCTGTTATACTATATATAAACCCCCTGAACCCTTCAATTCGATTCCAGCCTGTAACTCGCTCCCGGGTATCTGTTATTCTATATATAAACCCCCTGAACCCCTCGATTAGATTCCAGCCTGTAACTCACTCCCGGGTATCTGTTATTCTATATATAAACCCCCCCGAACCTCTCGATTAGATTCCAGCCTGTAACTCACTCCCGGGTATCCGTTATTCTATATATAAAACCCTCCCGAACCCCTGGATTAGATTCCAGCCTGTAACTCACTCCCGGGTTTCTGTTATTCTATATATAAACCCCCCAAACCTCTCGATTAGATTCCAGGCTGTTACTCACTCCCGGGTATCTGTTATTCTAGGTATAAGCCCCCACAAACCCCCCGGTAAGATTCCAGCCTGTAACTCACTCCCGGGTATCTGTTATTCTATATATAAACCCCCGGAACCCCTCGATTAGATTCCAGACTGTAACTCACTCGCAGGTATCTGTTATTCTATATATGAACCCCTCGATTAGATTCCAGCCTGTAACTCACTCCCGGGTATCTGTCATTCTATATATAAACCCCCCAAACCTCTCGATTAGATTCCAGCCTGTAACTCACTCCCAGGTATCTGTTATTCTATATATAAACCCCCTGATGCCCTCGATTAGATTCCAGCCTGCAACTCACTCCCGGGTATCTGTTATTTTCTATATATAAACCCCCACCCCCGAAACCCTCGATTAGATTCCAGCCTGTAACTCACTCCCGGGTATGTTATTCAATATATAAACTCCCTGAACCCCTCGATTAGATTCCAGCCTGTAACTCACACCCGGGTATCTGTTATTCTATATATAAACCCCCCCGAACCCCTCGATTAGATCCCAGCCTGCAACTCACTCCCGGGTATCTGTTATTCTATATATAAACCCCCCGAACCCCTCGATTAGATTCCAGCCTGTAACTCACTCCCGTGTATCTGTTATTCTATATATAAACCCCACGAATCCCTCGATTAGATTCCAGCCTGTAACTCACTCCCGGGTTTCTGTTATTCTATATATAAACCCCCCAAACCTCTCGATTAGATTCCAGGCTGTTACTCACTCCCGGGTATCTGTTATTCTAGGTATAAGCCCCCACAAACCCCCCGGTTAGATTCCAGCCTGTAACTCACTCCCGGGTATCTGTTATTCTATATATAAACCCCCGGAACCCCTCAATTAGATTCCAGACTGTAACTCACTCGCAGGTATCTGTTATTCTATATATGAACCCCTCGATTAGATTCCAGCCTGTAACTCACTCCCGGGTATCTGTCATTCTATATATAAACCCCCCAAACCTCTCGATTAGATTCCAGCCTGTAACTCACTCCCAGGTATCTGTTATTCTATATATAAACCCCCTGATGCCCTCGATTAGATTCCAGCCTGCAACTCACCCCCGGGTACTGTTATTCAATATATAAACTCCCTGAACACCTCGATTAGATTCCAGCCTGTAACTCACTCCCGGGTATCTGTTATTTTCTATATATAAACACCCACCCCCGAAACCCTCGATTAGATTCCAGCCTGTAACTCACTGCCGGGTATGTTATTCAATATATAAACTCCCTGAACCCCTCGATTAGATTCCAGCCTGTAACTCACACCCGGGTATCTGTTATTCTATATATAAATCCCCCCGAACCCCTCGATTAGATCCCAGCCTGTAACTCACTCCCGGGTATCTGTTATTCTATATATAAAACCCCCGAACCCCTCGATTAGATTCCAGCCTGTAACTCACTCCCGTGTATCTGTTATTCTATATATAAACCCCACGAATCCCTCGATTAGATTCCAGCCTGTAACTCACTCCCGGGCATCTGTTATTCTGTATTTAAACCCCCCGAACCCCTCGATTGGCTTCCAGCCTGTAACACACTCCCGAGTATCTGTTATTCTATATATAAACCCCCCCGAACCCCTCGATTAGATTCCAGCCTGTAACTCACTCCCGGGTATCTGTTATTCTATATATAAATCCCCATAACCCCTCGATTAGATTCCAGCTTGTAACTCACTCCCGGGTATCTGTTACTCTAGATTTTTAAAAACCACCCCCGAACCCCTCGATTAGATTCCAGCCTGTAACTCACTCCTGGGAATCTATTATTCTATATATAAACCCCCCGAACCCCTCGATTAGATTCCAGCCTGTAGCTCACTCCCGGATATCTGTTATTCTATATATAAACCCCCTGAATGCCCCCGATTAGATTCCAGCCTGTAACTCACTCCTGGGAATCTATTATTCTATATATAAACCCCCCGAACCCCTCGATTAGATTCCAGCCTGTAGCTCACTCGCGGATATCTGTTATTGTATATATAAACCCCCCCGAACCCCCCCAATTAGATTCCAGCCTGTAACTCACTCCCAGGTATCTGTTATTCTATATAAATTATCCCCCTGAACCGCTCGATCCGATTCCAGCCTGTAACTCACTCCCGTGTATCTGTTATTCTATATATAAACCTCCCCGAACCCCGGGATTAGATTCCAGCCTGCAGCTCACTCCCGGGTATCTGTTATTCTATATATAAACCCCCCGACCCCCTCAATTAGATTCCAGCCTGTAACTCACTCCCGGGTATCTGTTATTCTATATATGAACCCCCCAACCCCTCGATTAGAATCCAGCCTGCAACTCACTTCCGGGTAACTGTTCTATATATAAACCCCCCCGAACCCCTCGATTAGATTCCAGCCTGTAACTCACTCCCGGGTATCTGTTATTCTATATATAAACCCCCTGAACCCCTCGATTAGATTCCAGCCTGCAACTCACTCCCGGCTATCTTTTATTCTATATATAAACCCCCCAACCCCTCGATTAGATTCCAGCCTGTAACTCACTCCCGGGTATCTGTTAGACTATATATAAATCCCCATAACCCCTCGATTAGATTCCAGCTTGTAACTCACTCCCGGGTATCTGTTACTCTAGATTTTTAAAAACCACCCCCGAACCCCTCGATTAGATTCCAGCCTGTAACTCACTCCTGGGAATCTATTATTCTATATATAAACCCCCCGAACCCCTCGATTAGATTCCAGCCTGTAGCTCACTCCCGGATATCTGTTATTCTATATATAAATCCCCTGAATGCCCCCGATTAGATTCCAGCCTGTAACTCACTCCTGGGAATCTATTATTCTATATATAAACCCCCCGAACCCCTCGATTAGATTCCAGCCTGTAGCTCACTCCCGGATATCTGTTATTGTATATATAAACCCCCCTGAATCCCCCCGATTAGATTCCAGCCTGTAACTCACTCCCGGGTATCTGTTATTCTATATATAAGCCCCCCGAACCCCTCGATTAGATTCCAGCCTGCAACTCACTCCCGGTTATCTGTTATTCTATATATAAACCCCCTGAACACCTCGATTAGATTCCAGCCTGTAACTCACTCCCGGGTATCTGTTATTCTATACATAAACCCCCTGAACCCCTCGATTAGATTCCAGCCTGTAACTCACTCCCGGGTATCTGTTATTCTATATATAAACCCCCCGAACCCCTCGATTAGATTCCAGCCTGTAACTCACTCCCGGGTATCTGTTATTCTATATATAAACCCCCCGAACCCGTCGATTAGATTCCAGCCTGTAGCTCACTCGCGGATATCTGTTATTGTATATATAAACCCCCCCGAACCCCCCCAATTAGATTCCAGCCTGTAACTCACTCCCGGGTATCTGTTATTCTATATAAATTATCCCCCTGAACCGCTCGATCCGATTCCAGCCTGTAACTCACTCCCGGGTATCTGTTATTCTATATATAAACCTCCCCGAACCCCGGGATTAGATTCCAGCCTGCAACTCACTCCCGGGTATCTGTTATTCTATATATAAACCCCCCGAACCCCTCGATTAGATTCCAGCCTGTAACTCACTCCCGGGTATCTGTTATTCTATATATAAACCTCCCCGAACCCCGGGATTAGATTCCAGCCTGCAACTCACTCCCGGGTATCTGTTATTCTATATATAAACCCCCCCGAACCCCTCGATTAGATTCCAGCCTGTAACTCACTCCTGGGTATCTGTTATTCTATATATGAACCCCCCAACCCCTCGATTAGAATCCAGCCTGCAACTCACTTCCGGGTAACTGTTCTATATATAAACCCCACCGAACCCCTCGATTAGATTCCAGCCTGTAACTCACTCCCGGGTATCTGTTATTCTATATATAAACCCCCTGAACCCCTCGATTAGATTCCAGCCTGCAACTCACTCCTGGCTATCTGTTATTCTATATATAAACCCCCCAACCCCTCGATTAGATTCCAGCCTGTAACTCACTCCCGGGTATCTGTTAGACTATATTTAAACCCCCTGAACCCCTCAATTCGATTCCAGCCTGTAACTCGCTCCCGGGCATCTGTTATTCTATATATAAACCCCCCCGAACCCCTCGATTAGATTCCAGCCTGTAACTCACTCCCGGGTATCTGTTATTCTATATAGAAACCCCCCGAACCCCTCGATTAGATTCCAGTCTGTAACTCACTCCCGGGTATCTGTTATTCTATATAGAAACCCCCCGAACCCCTCGATTAGATTCCAGTCTGTAACTCACTCCCGGGTATCTGTTATTCTATATATAAACCCCCTGAACCCCTCAATTCGATTCCAGCCTGTAACTCGCTCCCTGGTATCAGTTATTCTATATATAAACCCCCTGAACCTCTCGATTAGATTCCAGCCTGTAACTCACTCCCGGGCATCTGTTATTCTATATATAAACCCCCCGAACCCCTCGATTAGATTCCAGCCTGTAACTCACTCCCGGGTATCCGTTATTCTATATATAGGCCTTGGCCTGAACACTTCCCTCTGCAACTGGACCCTGGACTTCCTAACAAACAGACCCCAGTCTGTCAAATTAGGCAACCACACCTCCCCCCCCCGACCCTGAACACGGGGGCCCCACAAGGATGTGTGCTGAGCCCCCTCCTCTACTCCCTCTTCACCCACGACTGTGTGGCTGTTAATGGTTCGAACACCATCATCAAGTTTGCAGATGACACCACAGTAGTCGGCCAGATCACCAACAATGATGAGTCAGCCTACAGGGAGGAGGTCCAGCATCTCGTGAAGTGGTGCGCCGACAACAACCTGGCCCTTAACACCAAGAAAACAAAGGAAATAATCGTGGACTTCAGGAAGTCCAAAGGTGGAAGTCACACCCCCATCCACATCAATGGGGTGGAGGTGGAAAGGGTGGCCAGCTTTAAGTTCCTCGGAGTCCACATCACGGAAGACCTCTCCTGGTCCCTCAACACCTCCTCTCTGGTGAAGAAGGCCCAGCAGCGCCTATATTTCTTGAGGAGGCTGAAGGGATGTAATCTGTCACCCCCGATCCTCTCTAACTTCTACCGCTGCACTATAGAGAGCATCCTGACAAACTGTATCACGGTATGGTACGGCGGCTGTAGCTCCCATGACCGGAAAGCCCTGCAGCGGGTAGTCAAAACTGCCCAACGCATTACCGGCACCCGGCTACCGACCATAGAACATATATATCAGAAACGCTGTCTACGGAGGGCACGGACCATCATCAAAGACCCTACCCACCCCAGCCACAGTCTGTTCACCCTCCTACCATCTGGAAGACGCTACAGATCCATTCGCACCCGTACGACCAGATTTAGGAACAGCTTCTTTCCCAGGGCTGTCATCCTACTGAACTCCACAAATAAACACCAAAGCCTGCACATCTACCGATGCACTTTATTCACTTTATTATGGTCATATTTATGCTAATATGCATGTACAAATGTATGTTGAAATGTTTAAGTGTCCTAATCCAAATTGTACACTCTCGGGAGCCGCAAGCCTACATTTCGTTGTACTGCACTTGTGCACTAACAATGACAATAAAAGTTGCTTTGATTGATTTGATTTGATTGATTTGATTGATTTGATTTGATATAAAACCCTCCCGAACCCCTCGATTAGATTCCAGCCTGTAACTCACTCCTGGGTTTCTGTTATTCTATATATAAACCCCCCAAACCTCTCGATTAGATTCCAGCCTGTAACTCACTCCTGGGTTTCTGTTATTCTATATATAAACCCCCACAAACCCCCCGGTTAGATTCCAGCCTGGAACTCACTCCCGGGTATCTGTTATTCTATATATAAACCCCCGGAACCCCTCGATTAGATTCCAGCCTGTAACTCGCAGGTATCTGTTATTCTATATATGAACCCCTCGATTAGATTCCAGCCTGTAACTCACTCCTGGGTATCTGTCATTCTATATATAAACCCCCCAAACCTCTCGATTAGATTCCAGCCTGTAACTCACTCCCGGGTATCTGTTATTCTACATATAAACCCCCCGAAACCCTCCAATAGATTCCAGGATGTAACTCACTCCCGGGTATCTGTTATTCTGTACATAAACCCCCCCGAACCCCTCGATTAGATTCCAGCATGTAACTCACTCCCGGGTATCTGTTATTTTATATATAAGCCCCACGAACTGCTCGATTACATTCCAGCCTGTAACTCACTCCCGGGTATCTGTTATTCTATATATAACCCCCCCCGAACCACTCGATTAGATTCCAGCCTGTAACTCACTCCCAGGTATCTGTTATTCTATATATAAACCCCCTGATGCCATCGATTAGATCCCAGCCTGCAACTCACTCCCGGGTGCTGTTACTCAATATATAAACCCCCTGAACCCCTCGATTAGATTCCAGCCTGTAACTCACTCCTGGGTATCTGTTATTCTATATATAAACCCCTCAATTAGATTCCAGCCAGTAACTCACTCCCGGGTATCTGTTATTTTCTACATATAAACCCCCACCCCCGAAACCCTCGATCAGATTACAGCCTGTAACTCAAACCCGGGTATCTGTTATTCTATATATAAACCCCCCCGAACCCCTCGATTAGATCCCAGCCTGTAACTCACTCCCGGGTATCTGTTATTCTATATATATAAACCCCCCGAACCCCTCGATTAGATTCCAGCCTGTAACTCACTCCCGTGTATCTGTTATTCTATATATAAACCCCACGAATCCCTCGATTAGATTCCAGCCTGTAACACACTCCCGGGTATCTGTTATTCTGTATTTAAACCCCCCGAACCCCTCGATTAGATTCCAGCCTGTAACACACTCCCGGGTATCTGTTATTCTATATATAAACCCCCCCGAACACCTCGATTAGATTCCAGCCTGTAACTCACTCCCGGGTATCTGTTATTCTATATATAAATCCCCATAACCCCTCGATTAGATTCCAGCTTGTAACTCACTCCCGGGTATCTGTTATTCTATATAGAAACCCCTCAATTAGATTCCAGCCAGTAACTCACTCCCGGGTATCTGTTATTCTAGATTTTTAAAAACCACCCCCGAACCCCTCGATTAGATTCCAGCCTGTAACTCACTCCTGGGAATCTATTATTCTATATATAAACCCCCCGAACCCCTCGATTAGATTCCAGCCTGTAACTCACTCCCGGATATCTGTTATTCTATATATAAATCCCCCTGAATCCCCCCGATTAGATTCCAGCCTGTAGCTTACTCCCGGGTATCTGTTATTCTATATATATAAACCCACCGAACCCCTCGATTAGAATCCAGCCTGCAACTCACTCCCGGGTATCTGTTATTCTATATATAAACCCCCCCCAAACCCCTTGATTAGATTCCAGCCTGTAACTCACTCCTGGGAATCTATTATTCTATATATAAACCCCCCGAACCCGTCGATTAGTTTCCAGCCTGTAGCTCACTCGCGGATATCTGTTATTCTATATATAAACCCCCCCGAACCCCCCCAATTAGATTCCAGCCTGTAACTCACTCCCGGGTATCTGTTATTCTATATATAAACCCCCTGAACCCCTCGATTAGATTCCAGCCTGTAACTCACTCCCGGGTATCTGTTATTCTATATATAAACCCCGCGAACCTCTCGATTAGATTCCAGCCTGTAACTCACTCCCGGGTATCTGTTATTCTATATAAATTATCCCCCTGAACCGCTTGATTCGATTCCAGCCTGCAACTCACTCCCGGGAATCTGTTATTCTATATATAAACCACCCCGTACCCTGGGATTAGATTCCAGCCTGCAACTCACTCCCGGGTATCTGTTATTCTATATATAAACCCCCCGAACTCCTCGATTAGATTCCAGCCTGTAACTCACTCCTGGGTATCTGTTATTCTATATATAAACCCCCCAACCCCTCGATTAGAATCCAGCCTGTAACTCACTCCCGGGTATCTGTTATTCTATATATAAACCCTTCGAACCCCTCGATTAGATTCCAGCCTGCAACTCACTCCCGGGTAACTGTTCTATATATAAACCCCCCTAACCCCTCGATTAGATTCCAGCCTGTAACTCACTCCCGGGTATCTGTTATTCTATATATAAACCCCCTGAACCCCTTGATTAGATTCCAGCCTGTAACTCACTCCCGGGTATCTGTTACTCTATATATAAACCCCCCAACCCCTCGATTAGAATCCAGCCTGCCACTCACTCCTGGGTATCTGTTATTCTATATATAAATCTCCTGAACCTCTCGATTAGATTCCAGCCTGTAACTCACTCCCGGGTATCTGTTATTCTACATATAAACCCCCCCGAACCCCTCGATTAGATTCCAGCCTGTAACACACTCCCGGGTATCTGTTATTCTATATATAAATCTCCTGAACCTCTCGATTAGATTCCAGCCTGTAACTCACTCCCGGGTATCTGTTATTCTATATATAAACCCCCCCGAACCCCTCGATTAGATTCCAGCCTGTAACTCACTCCCGGGTATCCATTATTCTATATATAAAACCCTCCCGAACCCCTCGATTAGATTCCAGCCTGTAACTCACTCCTGGGTTTCTGTTATTCTATATATAAACCCCCCAAACCTCTTGATTAGATTCCAGCCTGTAACTCACTCCCGGGTATCTGTTATTCTATGTATAACCCCCCACAAACCCCTCGGTTAGATTCCAGCCTGTAACTCACTCCCGGGTATCTGTTATTCTATATATGAACCCCTCGATTAGATTCCAGCCTGTAACTCACTCGCAGGTATCTGTTATTCTATATATGAACCCCTCGATTAGATTCCAGCCTGTAACTCACTCCCGGGTATCTGTCATTCTATATATAAACCCCCCAAACCTCTCGATTAGATTCCAGCCTGTAACTCACTCCCGGGTATCTGTTATTCTACATATAAACCCCCCGAAACCCTCCAATAGATTCCAGGCTGTAACTCACTCCCGGGTATCTGTTATTCTGTACATAAACCCCCCCGAACCCCTCGATTAGATTCCAGCATGTAACTCACTCCCAGATATCTGTTATTCTATATATAAACCCCGCGAACCCCTCGATTAGATTCCAGCCTGTAACTCACTCCCGGGTGTCTGTTATTCTATATATAAACCCCCTGAACCCCTCGTTTAGATTCCGGCCTGTAACTCACTCCCGGGTATCTGTTATTCTATATATAAACCCCCCGATCCCCTCAATTAGATTCCAGCCTGTAACTCACTCCCGGGTATCTGTTATTCTATATATAAGCCCCCGAAACCCTCAATTAGATTCCAGCCTGTAACTCACTCCTGGCTATCTGTTATTCTATATATAAACCCCCCGAACCCCTCGATTAGATTCCAGCCTGTAACTCACTCCCGGGTATCTGTTATTCTATATATAAACCCCCCGAACCCCCCGAATAGATTCCGGCCTGTAACTCACTCCCGGGTATCTGTTATTCTATATATAAACCCCCCGAACCCCTCAAATAGATTCCAGCCTGTAACTCACTCCCGGGTATCCGTTATTCTGTATATAAACCCCCGAACCCCTCGATTAGATTCCAGCCTGTAACTCACTCCCGGGTATCTGTTATTCTATATATAAACCCCCCGAACCCATCGAATAGATTCCAGCCTGTAACTCACTCCCGGGTATCCGTTATTCTATATATAAACCCCCCCGAACCCCTCGATTAGATTCCGGCATGTAACTCACTCCCGGGTATCTGTTATTCTATATATAAACCCCCCGAACCCATCGAATAGATTCCAGCCTGTAACTCACTCCCGGGTATCCGTTATTCTATATATAAACCCCCCCGAACCCGTCGATTAGATTCCGGCCTGTAACTCACTCCCGGGTATCTGTTATTCTATATATAAACCCCCCTGAATCCCACGATTAGATTCCAGCCTGTAACTCACTCCCGGGTATCTGTTATTGAAGATATATAATCTCTGACTTATCTTGTCTCTAGTATAATTCCAAACACTAATACTAAGTACGAATTTGTGGAAATGTGTAGTAAAATGCAAACAGTATTTTAGATGGTGTTGAAGGGTTTAGAATGGTTCAGGTTAGAGAACAAAAGGAGAGAGAGTGTTTACACTTGTGAGAAAAGGCATAACTAGAGGCCATCAATATAAGATAGTCACCAAGATATCCAGTAGGGAATTCAGAAGAAGCAGCTTTACCCAGAGCCGTGAGAATGTGCAACTCGCTACCACAGGGAGTGGTTGAAGCCAATGGTGTCGATGCATTTAAGGGGAGGCTAGACAAGCACATGAGGGAGAAGGGAGTAGAGGATTATGCTGGGTTTGTAGGGAAATGGTGTTAGGGAAATTGATGGGATTGAAGGCCGTTAAATCCCCAGGGCCTGATAATCTACATCCTAGGGTACTTAAGGAAGTGGCCCTAGAAATAGTAGATGCATTGCTGGTCACCTTCCAAATTTCTATAGATTCTGGAACAGTTCCCATGGATTGGAGGATAGCTAATCTTACCCCACTATTCAAAAAAGGTGGTAGAGAGAAAACGGGGAATTATAGACCGGTAAGCCTGACATCGGTAGTGGGGAAAATGCTAGAGTCCATTATAAAAGATGTAATAGCAGAGCACTTGGAAAACAGTGACAGGATCGGACAAAGTCAACTTGGATTTACAAAAGGTAAATCATGCTTGACTAATCTGCTGGAATTTTTTGAGGATGTAACTGGTAGACTAGATAAGGGAGAACCAGTGGATGTGGTGTATTTGGACTTTCAGAAGGATTTTGATAAGGTCCCGCATAAGAGAATAGCGTGTAAAGTTAAAACACATGGGATTGGGGGCAAGGTACTGACTTGGATAGAGGACTGGCTGGCAGACAGGAAGCAAAGAGTTGGAATAAATGGCTCTTTTTCCGAGTGGCAGGCAGTGACTAGTGGGGTACCGCAGGGATCGGTGCTAGGACCCCAGCTATTCACAATATATATTAAAGATCTAGATGAGGGAACTAGATGTAATATCTCCAAGTTTGCAGATGACACAAAACTGGGTGGGCGTGTGTGCTGTGAGGAGGATGCTGAGAAACTCCAGTATGATTTGGACAGGTTGGGTGATTGGGCAGATGTAGTATAATGTGGATAAATGCGAGGTTATCCACTTTGGTGGCAAAAACAGGAAGGCAGATTATTATCTGAACGGCAATAGATTGGGAGACCTGGGTGTCCTTGTGCACCAGTCACTGAAGGCAAGCATGCAGGTGCAGCAGGCGGTTAAGAAAGCGAATGGTATGTTGGCCTTCGTAGCGAGTGCTGGGTCCCCAACTCTTTACAATCTATATTAATGATTTGGAGGAGGGGACCGAGTGTAACATATCAAAGTTTGCAGATGATACAAAGATGGGAAGGAAAGTAGTGAGTGAGGAGGACATAAAAAACCTGCAAAGGGACATAGGCAGGCTAAGTAAGTGGGCAGAGATTTGGCAGATGGAATACAATACTGGAAAGTGTGAGGTTATGCACTTTGGCAGGAAAAATCATAGAGCAAGTTATTATCTTAATGGCAAGAAACTGGAAAGTACTGTCGTACAAAGGGATCTGGGGGTCCTGGTGCACGAAACTCAAAAAGTTAGTATGCAGGTGCAGCAAGTGATCAAGAAGGTCAATGGAATGTTGGCTTTTATTGCTAGGGGGATAGAATATAAAAACAGGGAGGTATTGCTGCAGTTGTACAAGGTATTGGTGAGACCGCACCTGGAATATTGCGTACAGTTTTGGTGTCCATACTTAAGAAAAGACATACTTGCTCTCGAGTCAGTACAAAGAAGGTTCACTTGGTTAATCCCGGGGATGAGGGGGTGGACATATGAGGAGAGGTTGAGTAGATTGGGACTCTACTCATTGGAGTTCAGAAGAATGAGAGGCGATCTTATTGAAACATATAAGATTGTGAAGGGGCTTAATCGGGTGGATGTGGTAAGGATGTTCCCAATGATGGGTGAAACTAGAACTAGGGGGCATAATCTTAGAATAAGGGGCTGCTCTTTCAAAACTGAGATGAGGAGAAACTTCTTCACTCAGAGGGTAGTAGGTCTGTGGAATTTGCTGCCCCAGAAAGCTGTGGAAGCTACATCATTAAATAAATTTAAAACAGAAATAGGCAATTTCTTAGAAGTAAAGGGAATTAGGGGTTACGGGGAGCGGGCAGGAAATTGGACATGAGTCTATGTTGGAACGGTCATGGCCCTGTGGGTAACGGAGTGGGCCCAGGGGCCATGTAGCCTGGTTCTGCCCCTATTTCTTGTGTTCTAATTATGTGTTAGATTTCAGGAGATGGTTCTATTCCTGTTCCTGGCTGGATTGGAGATCACCTTTTACAGAAGGTAAGTACTGTAGAAAATATAGGGACAGAGTGATCTCCTGGAAGAGTTTCAATCACCTAGATGGGTCGGAGAGGAATTTCCCAAATGTTTTTCTCCCAAATTGGCCATTGGGATTTTTATCTGGTTTTTTGCCTCTCCCAGGAGATCACATGGGTTCGGGAGGGATGTAGAGTGATAGAATATTTGAGGTTAGGATCAGATCAGCCATGATCTTATTGAATGGTGGAGCAGGCTCGAGGGGCCGATTGGCCTACTCCTGCTCCTATTTCTTATGTTCTTATGTACAGGAACAAGGATGTCTTGCTGCAGTTGTACAGGGCCTTGGTGAGACCACACCTTGAGTATTGTGCGCAGTTTTGGTCACCTTATCTGAGGAAGGATGTTCTTGCCATGGAAGGAGTTCAGCGAAGATTCACCAGGCTGATACCTGGGATGGCAGGAATGACGTATGAGGAGAGATTGGGGTCGATTGGGCTTATACTCGCTGGAGTTTAGAAGAATGAGAGGGGATCTCATTGAAACTTATAAAATTCTAACAGGACTAGACAGACTAGATGCAGGAAGGATGTTCCCGATGGCCGGGGAGTCCAGAGCCAGGGGTCACAGTATGAAGATCAGGGATAAGTCATTTAGGACAGAGATTGAAACATATAAGATTGTGAAGGGGTTGGATCGGGTGGATGCGGGGAGGATGTTCCCGATGATGGGTGAAACTAGAACTGGGGGGCATAGTCTTAGAATAAGGGGCTGCTCTTTCAAAACTGAGATGAGGAGGAACTACTTCACTCAGAGGGTGGTAGGTCCATGGAATATGCTGCCCCAAAAAGCTGTAGAAGCTACATCATTACATAAATTTAAAACAGAAATAGACAGTTTCCTAGAAGTAAAGGGAATTAAGGGTTACGGGGAGCGGGCAGGAATTTGGACATGAGTCTAGGTTCGGATCGGTCATGGCCCTGTGGGTAGCGGAGCAGGCCCAGGGGCCGTGTAGCCTGAACCTGCTCCTATTTCGTGTGTCTAATTCTGTTAGATTCAGGAGATGGTTCTGTGATAGTAGATTGGCAGTTAGGATCAGGTCAGCCATGATCTTATTGAATGGCGGAGCAGGCTCGAGGGGCCGATTGGCCTACTCCTGCTCCTATTTCTTATGTTCTTATGTTCTTAGATGTGGAGGAATTTCTTCACCCAGAGAGTGGTGAACCTGTGGAATTCTCTACCACAGAAGGCAGTGGAGGCCAATTCATTAAATATATTCAAGAAGGAGTTGGATATATTTCTTAAGGCTAATGGGATCAAGGGATATGGGGAGAAGGCAGGGACAGGGTACTGAGTTTGGAGGATCAGCCATGATCTCATTGAATGGTGGAGCAGGCTCGAGGGGCCGAATGGCCTACTCCTGCTCCTATCTTCTATGATCGAGTTAGACGAGGAAAGACGGGAGGAGGCTGGAGTGGTTGGGCCGAATGGCCTCTTTCTTTGCCGTTTATCCGAGGTAATCCTATGTCAGATTGATCTTATAACTGATCCAGTGAGATTGGGTGGAATAATTCAGTGAATGCCCATTGTTGCGGCAGAGAGAGGCGACGCTCACAACATTGTTCACCTCACTGTTGTCTCCAGGGTGATGCCCTGAACCTTTGTCTTCTGATTACAAGACTGGACGAGGGAAGCTGCCAGAATCCGTGGCTGTGTGTGCTGATCGCTGAGTGCACTGAATCATGTTGGGACTGTGTCCCGCTTTAATAATCGTGCTTTTATTGAGCCACGTGTCGGTGATATTCCCAGGAAAGGCGATCTCCTGTCTCCCGCACCGACCCTGTCAGATCCCTTTGGTCACCCGGAATCCGGCCACTCTGATCTGTCCTAACGGGCCGGGCCAGGCCGGAGCCGTCTCCTGGGTCTACTCCAACAGCTCGGAGCCTGGGTCCGAGCCAGTGACCCTGGTGGGAGTCGGGGCGGGCACAGAGAGCGGCGAATCGCTGCACAATCTCCAGTCGCGCTGTCAGCTTCAGTCTACCAACCTCCTCATCCGCTCGCCCGCGGTGCAGGACTCGGGGGTGTATGTCTGCAAAGCTGGAGAGAAAACCCTGGCTTATTATGAGGTGGACGTGCAGGATATCGAGCAGATGCACGTGTCGGGGAAATCCCTGGGCGTGCCGGCGTTGCCGAGCCGCTACCTGGAGCTGGGGGAGAGGCACCTGGAGATGTTGACGGTGTGGAATACCTGGCAGCAGTGCAACCGCTGCGATGCCCCGGGGCAGAGGCGCCGCCTGGGCTTCTGCTACACTCGCTTCAGCGATGCGGAGGGGAAGCCGGTGCCATGTGGACTGGCGGTGGTGGGAGGAGGACAGAAGCTCCCGCCGCGGGGCCCCGAGCTCTCCCTGGAGCCCTGCCTGGTCCCATGCGCCACCGACTCGGCCGGTGCAGAGCAACTTCACCGCCACGAACTGCCAGGCAGACGCTTTGCGCTGCTCAATGACACGCGAGTGCTCCTGTTCGAGACCTACCTGGTCAACATCCATGGCAATGTGACGTTCAGATGCCCCCAGGCCTCGCTTTATACCCCCGTGTCCTGGCAGAGGAACCCCCCCTTGGCCACACGCCACAATCTGGCCAAGCACCCGGGCGGCAAACACACACTGGATGAAGCCACCGGTAACAGCACTTACACCATCACAGGCGCTCAAACGGCGGACCAGGGCGTCTACAAGTGCTTCGTGTCCGAGAAACTCGCGGGCTCCTTTCACCTCCGGGTTTATGACCCGTTCAGGAGACACAAGGCGGTGGAGAGCAGCGCGATGCGGCTCATCTGGTATACTCTGGCCTCCGTTGCCGCCGTCTCTGCCCTGCTGATGCTCCTGACCTTCCTGTACACATACTGCAGCCAGACCCGCCGCCACCAGATTGTGCATTGGTAACAGGCAGTTACTGTGGACAGCGAGATAAGGCATCATTAACACGCCACCAGGTGTGAACCTGCTCTGAACACTGATCTGTAGAACATGGTGTCAGACCTCCGCCACCCCAGTAAAGTAAAAATTGACCAACCCTCAAGAACCGGGACAATCAGCGGGGATTTGAATATGTGTCTCCCAGTAACCCATCAATGATGCCTCCTCTTTATTTAAATGTAATCTGTAAAACGTTTCAATTGGGAAGCAATTTAGAAAGTCATAAATTGTGGATGCTAACATTTTAGTTTATTTTTAACATTAAAAGTTGACATATTTTAAAGTGTGGGATTTAATGAGGTTGTTTTGTGTTCGCACTTTATACATTTAATCATTACTTTTTTTTTTACATTTATTGAAAATGCTGGTAGAGAAAAAGCGGGGAATTATAGACTGGTAAGCCTGACATTGGTAGTGGGGAAAATGCTAGAGTCCATTATAAAAGATGTAATAGCAGAGCACTTGGAAAGCAGTGACAGGATCGGACAAAGTCAACATGGATTCACAAAAGGTAAATCATGCTTGACTAATCTACTGGAATTTTTTGAGGATGTAACTGGTAAAATAGATAAGGGAGAACCAGTGGATGTGGTGTATTTGGACTTTCAGAAGGCTTTCAATAAGGTCCCGCATAAGAGATTAGCTTGCAAAATTAAGGCACAAGGGATTGGGGGCAAGGTATTGACTTGGATAGAGAACTGGTTGGCGGACAGAAAACAAAGAGTTGGAATAAACGGGTCGTTTTCCGAGTGGCAGAGAGTGACTAGTGGGGTACCGCAAGGATCGGTCCTAGGACCCCAGCTGTTGACAATATATATTAATGATCTGGACGAGGGAATTGGATGTAATATCTCCAAATTTCCAGATGACACAAAGCTGGGTGGGAGGGTAAGCTGTGAGGAGGATGTCGTGAAACTCCAGTACGATTTGGACAGATTGGGTGATTGGGCAGAAACATGGCAAATGCACTAAAATGTGGATAAATGTGAGGTTATCCACTTTGGTGGCAAAAACAGGAAGGCAGATTATTATTTGAATGGCAATAGATTGGGAGAAGGGGAAGTGCAAAGAGACCTGGGTGTCCTTGTGCACCAGTCGCTGAAGGTAAGCATGCAGGTGCAGCAGGCGGTTAAGAAGGCAAATGGTATGTTGGCCTTCGTAGCAAGAGGGTTCGAGTACAGGAACAAGGATGTCTTGCTACAGTTGTACAGGGCCTTGGTGAGACCGCACCTTGCGTATTGTGTGCAGTTTTGGTCGCCTTACCTGAGGAAGGACGTTCTTGCCATGGAAGGAGTGCAGCGAAGATTCACCAGGCTGATACCTGGGATGGCAGGAATGACGTATGAGGAGAGATTGTGTCGATTGGGGTTATACTCGCTGGAGTTTAGAAGATTGAGAGGGGATCTCATCAAAACCTATAAAATTCTGTCAGGCCTGGACAGACTAGATGCAGGAAGGATGTTTATGGTGGCCGGGGAGTCCAGAACCAGGGGTCATAGTCTAAGGATAAGGGGTAAGCCATTTAGGACTGAAATGAGGAGGAAGTTCTTCACCCAGAGAGTGGTGAACCTGTGGAATTCTCTGCCACAGAGGGCGGTGGAGGCCAGTTCATTAAATATATTCAAGAAAGAGTTGGGTATATTTCTTGAGGCTAAAGGGATCAAGGGATATGGGGAGAAGGCAGGGACAGGGTACTGAAATTGGATGACCAGCCATGATCTCATTGAATGGCGGAGCAGGCTCGTAGGGCCGAATGGCCTACTCCTGCTCCTATCTTCTATGTTTCTATGTTTCTATGGGACGGTGTGACATTAAATAAAGATCTCACTGAATCGCTGAATACACGAGTACAATGGAAACCCGTGGGAGGGTGGGGGGGGGCGTTGTGGGGGGTGTGTGGGGGGTTGTTAGGTGTTAATCTGCCAGCAGATGCCACTGTTGGGAGATTATAAATAGCGGGAAACGGTGTCCCACAAGGATCGGTGCAAATTGGGGGGTGTAGTTAATACAGAGGACTGTGACAAAGTACAGCCAGACATTAATAAACTTACAGAATGATCGCATTATTGGCAAATGACCTTCAATATTGATACGTGCGAGGTGGGACAGCTTGGCAGGAATAATAAGGAGGCCACACACTCCTTGGAAAATAAGAGTCTAAATGGGGTAGAGGGGCAGAGGGATCTGGGGGTACAGGGACACCGATCACTAAAAGTAGTAACGCAGGTTAATGAGGCCATAAACAAAGCAAACCAAGGGCTGGGCTTCATTTCTAGAGGGATAGAACTGAAAAGCAGGGAAGTTGTGTTAAACCTGTATAGAACCATGGTTATACCACACTTGGAGCACTCTGCGCAGTTCTGGTCTCCATGTACATTGGTTAGACCACACTTGGAGCACTCTGCACAGTTCTGGTCTCCATATACCTTGGTTAGACCACACTTGGAGCACTGTGCACAGTTCTGGTCTCCATATACCTTGGTTAGACCACATTTGGAGCACTGTGCACAGTTCTGGTCTCCATATACCTTGGTTAGACCACACTTGGAGCACTGTGCACAGTTCCGGTCTCCATATACCTTGGTTAGGCCACACTTGGAGCACTGTGCACAGTTCTGGTCTCCATATACCTTGGCTAGATCACACTTGGAGCACTGTGCACAGTTCTGGTCTCCATATACCTTGGTTAGACCACACTTGGAGCACTGTGCACAGTTCTGGTCTCCATATACCTTGGTTAGACCACATTTGGAGCACTGTGCACAGTTCTGGTCTCCATATACCTTGGTTAGACCACACTTGGAGCACTGTGCACAGTTCTGGTCTCCATATACCTTGGTTAGACCACACTTGGAGCACTGTGCACAGTTCCGGTCTCCATATACCTTGGTTAGACCACACTTGGAGCACTGTGCACAGTTCTGGTCTCCATATACCTTGGTTAGACCACACTTGGAGCACTGTGCACAGTTCCGGTCTCCATATACCTTGGTTAGGCCACACTTGGAGCACTGTGCACAGTTCTGGTCTCCATATACCTTGGCTAGATCACACTTGGAGCACTGTGCACAGTTCTGGTCTCCATATACCTTGGTTAGACCACACTTGGAGCACTGTGCACAGTTCTGGTCTCCATATACCTTGGTTAGACCACATTTGGAGCACTGTGCACAGTTCTGGTCTCCATATACCTTGGTTAGACCACACTTGGAGCACTGTGCACAGTTCTGGTCTCCATATACCTTGGTTAGACCACACTTGGAGCACTGTGCACAGTTCCGGTCTCCATATACCTTGGTTAGGCCACACTTGGAGCACTGTGCACAGTTCTGGTCTCCATATACCTTGGTTAGACCACCCATGGAGCACTGTGCACAGTTCTGGTCTCCATATACCTTGGTTGGACCACACTTGGAGCACTGTGCACAGTTCTGGTCTCTATAAACCTTGGTTATACCACACTTGGAGCACTGTGCACAGCTCTGGTCTCCATATACCTTGGTTAGACCACACTGGGAGCATTGTGCACAGTTCTAGTCTCCATATACCTTGGTTAGACCACACTTGGAGCACTGTGCACAGTTCTGGTCTCCGTATACCTTGGTTAGACCACACTTGGAGCCCTGTGCACAGTTCTGGTCTCCGTATACCTTGGCTAGACCACACTTGGAGCACTGTGCACAGTTCTGGTCTCCATATACCTTGGTTAGACCACACATGGAGCACTGTGCACAGTTCTGGTCTCCATATACACCTTGGTTGGACCACACTTGGAGCACTGTGCACAGTTCTGGTCTCTATAAACCTTGGTTATACCACACTTGGAGCACTGTGCACAGTTCTGGCCTCCATATATCTTGGTTAGACCACACTTGGAGCACTGTGCACAGTTCTGGTCTCCATATACCTTGGTTAGACGACACTGGGAGCATTGTGCACAGTTCTAGTCTCCATATACCTTGGTTAGACCACTCTTGGAGCACTGTGCACAGTTCTGGTCTCGATATACCTTGGTTAGACCACACTTGGAGCACTGTGCACAGTTCTGGTCTCCATATATCTTGGTTAGTCCACACTTGGAGCACTGTGCACAGTTCTGGTCTCCGTATACCTTGGTTAGTCCACACTTGGAGCACTGTGCACAGTTTTGGTCTCCATATACCTTGGTTAGACCACACTTGGAGTACTGTGCACAGTTCTGGTCTCCATATACCTTGGTTAGACCACACTTGGAGCACTCTGCACAGTTCTGGTCTCCATGTACCTTGGTTAGATCACACTTGGAGCACTGTGCACAGTTCTGGTCTCCGTATACCTTGGTTAGACCACACTTGGAGCCCTGTGCACAGTTCTGGTCTCCGTATACCTTGGTTAGACCACACTTGGAGCACTGTGCACAGTTCTCATCTCCATATACCTTGGTTAGACCACACTTGGAGCACTGTGCACAGTTCTGGTCTCCATATACCTTGGTTAGACCACACTTGGAGCACCGTGCACAGTTCTGGTCTGCATATACCTTGGTTAGACCACACTTGGAGCACCGTGCACAGTTCTGGTCTCCATATACATTGGTTAGACCACACTTGGAGCACTGTGCACAGTTCTGGTCTCCATATACCTTGGTTAGACCACACTTGGAGCACTGTGCACCATTCTGGTCTCCATATACCTTGGTTAGACCACACTTGGAGCACTGTGCACAGTTCTGGTCTCCATATACCTTGGTTAGATCACACTTGGAGCATTGTGTACAGTTCCGGTCTCCATATACCTTGGTTAGACCACACTTGGAGCACTGTGCACAGTTCTGGTCTCCATATACCTTGGTTAGACCACACTTGGAGAACTGTGCACAGTTCTGGTCTCCATATACCTTGGTTAGACCACACTTGGAGCACTGTGCACAGTTCTGGTCTCCATATACCTTGGTTAGATCACACTTGGAGCACTGTGCACAGTTCCGGTCTCCATATAACTTGGTTAGACCACACTTGGAGCACTGTGCACAGTTCTGGTCTCCATACACCTTGGTTAGACCACACTTGGAGCACCGTGCACAGTTCTGGTCCACCACCATTCTTGTGAATGGTGGTGGACCATTAAACAAGTAACAGGAGGAGGAGGCTTCATGAATATCCCCATCCTCAATGATGATGGAGCCCAGCACATGAATGCAAAAGACAAGGCTCATGCGTTTGCAACCATCTTCAGCCAAAAGTGCAGAGTGGATGACCCAAATCAGCCTCCTCCCAAGGTCACCACTATCACAGAAGTCAGTCTTCAGCCAGTTCGATTCACTCCACGTGATATCAAGAAACAGCTGAGCACACTGGATACAGCAAAGTCTGTGTGCCCCGACAACATCCCGCCTGTCATGCTAAAAACTTGTGCTCCAGAACTAGCTGCACCTCTAGCCAAGCTGTTCCAGTACAGCTACAACACTGGCGTCTATCCAACAATGTGGAAAAATGCCAAGGTATGTCCTGTCCACAAAAAGCAGGACAAATCCAATCCGACCAATTACCGCCCCATCAATCTACTCTCAATCATCAGCAAAGTGATGGAAGGTGTTGTTGACTGTGCTATCAAATGGCACCTGCTCACTGAGGCCCACTTTGGGTTCCACCAAACATGGACAAAGGAGCTGAACTCAAGAGGTGAGGTGAGAGTGACTGCTCTTGACATTAAGGCAGCATTTGACCGAGTGTGGCATCAAGGAGCCCTAGTAAAACTGAAATCAATGGGAATCGGGGGGGTGGGAACTCTCCACTGGCTGGAGTCATAACTAGCACAAAGGAAGGTGGTTGTGGTGGTTGGAGGTCAATCATCACAGCCCCAGAACATCGCTGCAGGAGTTCCTCAGGGCAATGTCCTAGGCCTAACCATCTTCAGCTGCTTCATCAATGACCTTCCTTCCATCATAAGGTCAGAAGTGGGGATGTTCGCTGATGACTGCACAGTGTTCAGTGCCATTCACAATTCCTCAGATAATGAAGCAGTCCATGCCCGCATGCAACAAGACCTGGACGACATTCAGGCTTGGGCTGATACGCGGCGGGTAACATTCGCATCACACAAGTGCCAGGCAATGACTATCTCCCACAAGTAAGAATATAACCACCTCCCCATGACATTCAATGGCATTACCATCACCGAATCCCCCACTATCAACATACTGGGGGTCACCATTAACCAGAAACTTAACTGGACCAGCCACATAATACTGTGGCAACAAGAGCAGGTCAGAGGCTGGGTATTCTGCGGCGAGTGTCTCACCTCCTGACTCCCCAAAGCCTTTCCACCGCCTACAAGGCACAAGTCAGGAGTGTGCTGGAATACTCTCCACTTGCCTGGATGAGTGCAGCTCCAACAACACTCAAGAAGCTCGACACCATCCAGGACAAAGCAGCCCGCTTGATCGGCACCCCATCCACCACCTTAAACATTCACTCTCTCCACCACCAGCGCACCGTGGCTGCAGTGTGTACCATGCAGTTATGATACAGATCAGCCATGATCTAATTGAATAGCGGAACAGACTCGAGGGGCTGAATGGCCTCCTCCTGTTCCTATATTCCTATTCCAATGTGTTCAGCTCCATTTACAGCTCCTCTGGCAATGAAATAAAATCAGAAAATGCTGGAAATACTCAGCAGCTCGGGTAGCAGCTGTGGAGAGAGAAACAGAGTTAACATTGCAGGTCGATTCTAATCAGTTCTGATGAAAGGTAGTGGGGAAAATGCTAGAGTCCATTATAAAGGATGTAATAGCTGAGCACTTGGAAAACAGTGACAGGATCGGACAAAGTCAACTTGGATTTACAAATGGTAAATCGTGCTTGACTAATCTACTGGAATTTTTTGAGGATGTAACTGGGAAAATAGATAAGGGAGAACCAGTAGATGTGGTGTATTTGGACTTTCAAAAGGCTTTCGATAAGGTCCCGCATAAGAGATTAGCGTGTAAAGTTAAGGCACATGGGATTGGGGGCAAGGTATTGACTTGGATAGAGAACTGGTTGGTGGACAGAAAGCAGTGAGTAGGAATTAACGGGTCTTTTTCTGAGTGGCAGGCAGTGACTAGTGGGGTACCACAGGGATCGATCCTTGGACCCCAGCTATTCACAATATATGTTAATGATCTAGATAAGGGAACTAGATGTAATATCTCCAAGTTTGCAGATGACACAAAGCTGGGTGGGCGTGTGTGCTGCGAGGAGGATACCGAGAAACTCCAGGATGATTTGGACAGGTTGGGTGATTGGGCAGAAGCGTGGCAGATGCAATATAACGTGGATAAATGCGAGGTTATCCACTTTGGTGTCAAAAACAGAAAGGCAGACTATTATCTGAATGGCAATAGATAGGGAGAAGGGGAAGTGGAACGAGACCTGGGTGTCCTTGTGCACCAGTCGCTGAAGGTAAACATGCAGGTGCAGCAGGCGGTGAAGAAGGCAAATGGTATGTTGGCCTTCATAGCAAAAGGGTTTGAGTACAGGAGCAAGGATGTCCTGCTGCAGTTGTACAGGGCCTTGGTGAGACCACACCTTGAGTACTGTGTGCAGTTTTGGTCGCCTTATCTGAGGAAGGATGTTCTTGCCATGGAAGGAGTTCAGCGACGATTCACAAGGCTGATCCCTGGGATGGCAGGAATGACGTATGAGGAGAGATTGTGTCGATTGGACTTATACTCGCTGGAGTTTAGAAGAATGAGAGGGGATCTCATCGAAACGTATAAAATTCTGACAGTTCTGGACAAACTAGATGCAGGTAGAATGTTCCCGATGGTCGGAGAGTCCAGAACCAGGGGTCATAGTCTAAGGATAAGGGGTAAGCCATTTAGGACAGAGATGAGGAAGAATTTCTTCACCCAGAGAGTGGTGAACCTGTGGAATTCTCTACCACAGAAGGCGGTTGAGGCCAAGTCTTTAAATATATTCAAGAAGGAGTTAGATATATTTCTTAGAGCTAAAGGTAGCAAGGGATATGGGGCGAAGGCAGGTACGGGCTACTGAGTTTGGATGATCAGCCATGATCTCATCGAATGGCGGAGCAGGCTCGAGGGGCCGAATGGCCTACTCCTGCTCCTATCTTCTATGTTTCTATGTTAAACGTTAACTCTGTTTCTCTCTCCACAGATGCTGCCTAACCGGCTGAGTATTTCCCAGCATTTTCTGTTTTTATTTCAGATTTCCAGCATCCGCAGTAGTTTGCTTTTGTTCCTCGAACAATGAAACAAGACCTGGGCAACATCCAGACATTGGCTGAAGAGTGGTGAGTAAGATTTGCACCGCACAAGTGCCAGGTAATGACCTTCTCCAAGGAAAGAAAGCCCAACCTTCAAGAGCACCACCTTCTCGGAGGCTCCCACTGTGACCTTCTTGGGGGTAATCACTGGCCAGTATCTGACCAACTGCATCAACACCGGGACTACAAGACCGAGGCAAAGGCAGGATGCACTGCAGCAAATAGCTCACCCGACCCCTCGAAGTCTTTCCACCATCTACGATGCTCAAATCAGGAGTGTGATGGAATGCTCACCTGGACTGGTGCAGCTCTAACAGAAACCCATTCAAGAGGCTCGACACCATCCAGGATTGGACAGAGCAGTTTGTGTGATCAGTGCCCCCGCACTGGACTCAATATTCACCCCCTCCACCACCACTTGGCTGCAGTGTGCAAGGTTCTCTGTAGCGCCTCCCTGCCCTGAGAAATTTATAATGGAATAAAATTGCTGCAACAGTGTGACACAAAATAACAACAGCGAATTAAGGCTTTTCTTTTGGACAGAGTGCGGCAGAAGTAAGATTTTTTAGTATATTACAGATTGATTGTTCTGTTTTAATTGCAGAAGTTGGTTCTCAAATGTAAATGACGTGCAAAAATGCCACAGGTGAAACTGTCTGGATCAAGGGGAAGTGACTGGGTCATAGAAACATAGAAACATAGAAGATAGGAGCAGGAGTAGGCCATTCGGCCCTTCGAGCCTGCTCCGCCATTCAATGAGATCATGGCTGATCATCCAAATTCAGTACCCTGTCCCTGCCTTCTCCCCATATCCCTTGATCCCTTTAGCCTTAAGAAATATATCCAACTCTTTCTTGAATATATTTAATGAACTGGCCTCCACCGCCCTCTGTGGCAGAGAATTCCACAGGTTCACCACTCTTTGGGTGAAGAAATTCCTCCTCATTTCAGTCCTAAATGGCTTACCCCTTATCCTTAGACTATGACCCCTGGTTCTGGACTCCCCGGCCATCAGAAACATCCTTCCTGCATCTAGTCTGTCCAGGCCTGACAGAATTTTATAGGTTTCGATGAGATCCCCTCTCAATCTTCTAAACTCCAGTGAGTATAAGCCCAATCGACACAATCTCTCCTCATACGTCATTCCTGCCATCCCAGGTATCAGCCTGGTGAATCTTCGCTGCACTCCTTCCATGGCAAGAACGTCCTTCCTCAGGTAAGGCGACCAAAACTGCACACAATACTCAAGGTGCGGTCTCACCAAGGCCCTGTACATCAGTAGCAAGACATCCTTGTTCCTGTACTCGAACCCGCTTGCTACGAAGGCCAACATACCATTTGCCTTCTTAACCGCCTGCTGCACCTGCATGCTTACCTTCAACGACTGGTGCACAAGGACACCCAGGTCTCTTTGCACTTCCCCTTCTCCCAATCTATTGCCATTCAAATAATAATCTGCCTTCCTGTTTTTGCCACTAAAGTGGATAACCTCACATTTATCCACATTATAGTGCATTTGCCATGTTTCTGCCCAATCACCCAACCTGTCCAAATCGTATTGGAGTTTCACGACATCCTCCTCACAGCTTACCCTCCCACCCAGCTTTGTGTCGTCTGCAAATTTGGAGATATTACATCCAATTCCCTCGTCCAGATCATTAATATATATTGTGAACAGCTGGGGTCCTCGGGCCGATCCTTGCGGTACCCCACTAGTCACTGCCTGCCACTCAGAAAACGACCCGTTTATTCCAACTCTTTGCTTTCTGTCCGCCAACCAGTTCTCTATCCAAGTCAATACCTTGTTTCCAGAGAGAGTTAGAGTAATGATTCCCGAGGTGACAAATCCAGCATCATCGAATGCTACAGCAACTGAACAGCTCACTTCTCCCTGCCTACCTACACCAAGACCTTTCTCCTCGAGTTTGACTCCCTGTGTGGCTCGGTCCCAATGTCCTTCACTCCTCCACCACCGGCGTACCGTGGCTGCAGTGTGTACCATGGAGTGAGGGGGGAAGTACCGCTCGCAGAGGTCAAGCAGCATGTTTGGCCTTGGTTTGTGAGGTTGAGTTGGGCCCGGGGAGAGGTTTGGAGGGTCCTGCTGTTGAGGTTCTTACCCTAGTGGGTGTATTGCTGTGCTGGGGTGGGGGTGAGGGGTTGGAGTTGGGGTTGAGCGAGACTCCAAGAAAGAGGGCCCAGGTTGTCCTGTGTCCCCTGATTTCCAGGAAGAAACACAGAAACATTGAAGATAGGAGCAGGAGTCGGCCATTCGGCCCCTCGAGCCTGCTCCGCCATTCAATGAGATCATGGCTGATCATCCAAATTCAGTACCCTGTCCCTGCTTTCTCCCCATATCCCTTGATCCCCTTAGCCTTAAGAAATATATCCAACTCCTTCTTGAATATATTTAATGAATTGGCCTCTACTGCCTTCTGTGGTAGAGAATTCCACAGGTTCACCACTCTCTGGGTGAAGAAATTCCTCCTCATCTCTGTCCTAAATGGCTTACCCCTTATCCTTAGACTGTGACCCCTGGTTCAGGACTCCACCGCCATCGGGAACATCCTTCCTGCATCTAGTCTGTCCAGTCCTGTCAGAACTTTATAAGTTTCAATGAGACGAGAGGCCAGGGAATGTTTGCACTCCTCCGGCTTTCCACCCAGTGCTGCTGAGCAATGTAGAGAAATCCCTTTCACGTCACTGGCATCCACCGACTCCTCCTCGTCACCCAGGGAACCTCTTGTGCAGTTTAGAATTGGCAATTCAATTGCTAGAAATTTTTAGGAGATAATATACTCGTTACTGGAAAAGGAAGGAATCAAGCCGGAAAATTATTTCAATTCGTGCATTTACACCAGAGATCAAGGGTTACAAAGTGTATTGTTGTCAGGATACTTTGCAAACATAGTTAACCCTAGAGTACATCAAATGCTGCAATTACTGCTGAGATTAATGGTATAACTCAGTAGCCTTTCCCCTGACATGTTCCCCCCCCCCCCCATATATGTAGAGAAATCATTAATTTTCAATTCTTGTCTAACTGGTCATCGATTCTCGCCCAGGATAATTAATGCAAATATCCAATCATTCTTGCGACACACAGCGTTGCCATGGTGACCCAGTGTGTAGGTTGCCTGGGATTTCCGCGGTTAGATTTACCTGTCGGTAAAACAGACACCAAGAATTAAATATTTCACAGGTCGCAATTTCCCGGTTCCTGAGCAGCAGATTACGCACCTCCGTCAAAGGCAGATTGTAATTCCCGTTCACTCCTCGCCGCATCTCAGCCCCCCTTAAATCCCAGGTTATAAATCACCTCTCCCTTTGGCAGGCTATGTAAATGTTCACAAGCATTTGCTCTGCTCCTAGTGTATTCCAAACTTGCAAAATGTTTTCTAACAGCACGTGTTGTGTATCAGAACCCCCCAGGTGCAGTCGACCTTTCTAAATGTCCCTCCTGAGTAACAATCGCTGCCTTTGGTTCAGTGATTTTCAATTTAATTTCTGTAAATGTGAAATAGGTTGCATTTGAATATGAGGATTTGGCTTATTATAAAGATCTAAATGTTCATGGATGAGGGGGTAAGTGTAACATGTAATGAGACACTGCATTTAGGGTTAGGGTTAGGATTAGAGGTTGCTGGGTCCTGGGTTAGGATTAGGGTTAGGGTTAGGGTTAGGATTAGGGTTAGGGTTAGGGTTAGAGGATGCTGGGTCCTGGGTTAGGGTTAGGGTTAGGATTAGAGGGTTAGGGTTAGTGTTAGGGTTAGAGGCTGCTGGTACCTGGGTTAGGATTAGGGTTAGGATTTGAGGTTGCTGGGGCCTGGGTTAGGGTTAGGGTTAGGATTTGAGGTTGCTGGGGCCTGGGTTAGGGTTAGGGTTAGGATTAGAGGGTTAGGGTTAGTGTTAGGGTTAGAGGCAGCGGGGTGCTGGGTTAGGGTTAGGGTTAGTGTTCGGGTTAGGGTTAGGGTTTGGGTTTGGGTTAGGGTTAGAGGCAGTGCGGTGCTGGGTTAGGATTAGGGTTAGGGTTGGTGTTCGGGTTAGGGTTAGGGTTAGGGTTAGGGTTAGAGGCAGCGGGGTGCTGGGTTAGGATTAGGGTTAGGGTTAGGGTTAGTGTTCGGGTTAGGGTTTGGGTTAGGGTTAGAGGCAGCGGGATGCTGGGTTAGGATTAGGGTTAGGGTTAGAGGCAGCGGGGTGCTAAATTAGGATTAGGGTTTGGGTTAGTGTTAGGGTTAGAGGTTACTGGGTCCTGGGTTAGGATTAGGGTTAGGGTTAGGATTAGGGTTAGAGTTAGGGTTAGGGCTGGGGCTAGATTAGGGTTAGAGGGTTAGGGTTAGGGTTCGAGGTTGCTGGGTCCTGGGTTAGGATTAGGGTTAGGGTATGGGTTAGGGTTAGGGTTAGGGTTAGATTAGGGTTAGAGGCAGCCGGTTAGGGTTAGGGTTAGGGTTAGATTAGGGTTAGGGTTAGGGTCAGGGTTAGATTAGGGTTAGAGGCAGCCGGTTAGGGTTAGGGTTAGATTAGGGTAGAGGGTTAGAGGTTGCTTGATCCTGGGTTAGGGTTTGGGTTAGGGTTTGGGTTAGGGTAAGGGTTAGATTAGGGTTAGAGGGTTAGGGTTAAGGTTAGGGCTAGAGGTTGCTGTGTCCTGGGTTAGGATTAGGGTTAGGGTTAGGGTTAGAGGTTGCTGGGTCCTGGGTTAGGGTTAGGGTTAGGATTAGTGTTAGGGTTAGGGTTAGGGCTGGGGCTAGATTAGGGTTAGAGCGTTCGGGTTTGGGTTAGGGTTAGGCTTAGGGTTAGGATTAGAGGTTGCTGTGTCCTGGGTTAGGATTAGGGTTAGGGTATGGGTTAGGTTTAGATTAGGGTCAGAGGCAGTGGGTTAGGGTTCGGGTTAGGGTTAGGGTTAGGATTAGAGGTTGCTGGATCCTGGGTTAGGGTTTGGGTTAGGGTTCGATTAGGTTTAGAGGGTTAGGGTTAGGGTTAGGGCTATAGGTTGCTGGGTTCTGGGTTAGGATTAGGGTTAGGGTATGGGTTAGGGTTAGGATTAGTGTTAGTGCTAGAGGTTGCTGGGTCCTGGGTTAGGATTAGGGTTAGGGTATGGGTTAGGGTTAGAGGGTTAGGGTTAGGGTTAGCATTAGGCTTAGGGTTAGGTTTAGGATTAGTGTTAGGGTATGGGTTAGGGTTAGGGTTAGAGGCAGCGGGGTACTGGGTATTACACCCAGGTTGTGTTCAGTTAACAGGGCAGTCACCCAGAGACCCCACACCTGACCACCGCCCAGTGACTCCTGGAGGGCGCCGCCTGAGATTAGGATCCAACTCGGCTGCGATCCCTTCACAGTCGAATGCCCCTGTCTACACTCACCGGCTAGACTGACCCATGAAGATTAGATGCCTGTTCTGTCCGCACCCGTGGAATGTCTCCCGGACGGAGTCAGATCCGACGGTAAAGCGGGTGAGGAGTTGGGGGGAGAGCGGGGGCGAGGTTGTTGGCGGCGGGTGGGGGGGGGGGGGGAGAAAAATGGAAAACCATAATCAGACAAAGCTGAATAATATTTCTCGGCAATACCATACCGTCGTGTTGTAACTTTTTATGATAGGGACCGGTGGTGTGAGTAGTTCCGTTAGATGGTCTCCCGCCAGCTCTGCCCCTGGGACATTGCTGCATTTAGGACAAAGTAAAGAGACAAGTTATCAATGGAATAAACATTCAGTTTCGTTTCAGCTCCTAAATAACAATTCACGAAAAATATATTCTCTCAACAAAACCGCCTGTCTTGAATTCATCACAATCCACTGCCAGTGTGTTATTACAGTAACAATACAGCAATTTGGCAAGTGTCACCCCGAGGCAGTGACATACTTTTCTGTCAATCATTTCCCTAAAACTAAAGACACATCCCAGACAGTCCAGCAGAAAGGCAGGGACCCCGGTATCCAATATTTGGATGCCCACCCAGAGTGAAATTTATTCTGCTGGTTTATCCTTTAACCCCAGTGTGCTTGACCCTGGTTCAGACCCTGCAGCCACGAGTCAGATGTCTTGTGCAGACAAGCGGTGGTATGAATGGGCAACAGTTCCCATTTATCAGAGCCAGACAGGTGACTGCAAGACATTGATTTCTCAAAGCAATGTACTCCAAACGCCTCTGTTACTGTTAAACGTTATTTCGCTAAGTTGCGCCTTCTCGTCCCAGTGTTTTGAGATAAAATGGGCCCGGGTGTAAAACAGGTTGTTACAGGTTTTGGGGTTTGAATCAAGCTAGCCCGCTAAGATGAAAGTTTATGAACTTTCCTGGATGTAAATTCCTAGAATGAAACGGGTTTCGCCTCTACGCCGTTCCAAGTGGGCACAGGTACCTGAAACAGATCCCTGGTCAATCGACATTTGCTGAGGGAGGGACCGTGATACTGGGATGATGACAAATCACTGCCTCCAAATAATGAGGCTCCAATTTTGTGATTACAACAACAACAACTTGTATTTATACAGCGCTTTTAACGCACTGAAACGTCCCAAGGCGCTTCGCAGGAGTGTTTATACAACAAAAAATTTGACACGAGCCACATAAGGAAAAGTTAGGGCAGATGACCAGAAGCTTGGTCAAAGAGGGAGGAAAGAAAGGTAGAGAGGCGGAGAGGTTTAGGGAGGGAATTCCAGCGCTTAGGGCCCAGGCAACAGAAGGCACGGCCACCAATGGCAGAGCGATTATAATCAGGAATGCTCAAGAGGGCAGAATTAGAGGAGCGCAGATATCTCGGAGGTTTGTGGGGCTGAAGGAGGTCGTAGAGATAGAGAGGGGTGAGGAGGCCTTGCAGGGATTTGAAAACAAGGATGAGAATTTTGAAATCGAGGCGTTGCTTAACCGGGAGCCAATGTAGGTCAGCGAGCACAGGGGGTGATGGGTGAACGGGACCTGGTGCGAGTTAGGACACGGGGCAGCAGAGTTTTGGATGACTTCAAGTTTACGTAGGGTAGAATGTGGGAGGCCAGCCAGGAGTGCGTTGGAATAGTCAAGTCTCGAGGTAACAAAGGCGTGGATGAGGGTTTCAGCAGCGGATGAGCTGAGGCAAGGGCGGAGACGGGCGATGTTACGGAGGTGGAAATAGGCGGTCTTTGTTATGCTGTGGATATGGGGTCGGAAGCGATTTTTGGAAAATTTGGACTGCAGCGGTTCAAGAAGGCGGCTCACCACCATCTTCTCAAGGGCAATTAGGGATGGGCAATAAATGCAGGCCTTGCCAGCGACGCCCACATCCCATAAAAACGAATTAAAAAAAAAAAGCTAATTTCAGGGTCGAGTATGACATCAAGGTTGCGAACAGTGTGGTTCAGCCTCAGACAGATGTTAGGGAGAGGGATGGAGTCAGTGACCAGGGAACGGAGTTAGTGGCGGGGACCGAAAACAATGGCTTCGGTTTTCCCAATATTTAATTGGAGGAAATTTCTGCTCATCCAGAACTGGATGTCGGACAAGTTAGGTTTAGTGGATCTTAACTGCGCCTCAACCTCCCTGATCTAGCTGAGTTTCAGTTTTGTACTAGAATCCTGGTCTTGGTATAAAACTCAGCAGTTGTGTAAATAAAACGGGATGTCTGGTACGCAAGAGGACACCGATACTTACCGCAAGGCAGCTGGTAGTTTGGACATTGCATAGTTGCATTTGGCAGTGAATGTAGATCTCACTCGCATCGCCAACAAATCGAAAGACATTGAAAGAGAAGCGGGCTACGGTGGTAAGTTCATTTTCTTCGATGTTCACTGTTCCATCAAGGGTGCTAGGACACCTGTTTCATGAAAAGCAACTAATAAAACCCAATGAAGATTTAAAAACTATTCCCGAAGAAAGCTCTGTTGCAATATTCCGCCAATTCCCCCAACACTCACTGGTTGGTTATGAAGTTCCATTGTGTGGGCGAGTCTGGCTCCCTGCCCGGAGTAGCCCAGCAGTTGCTCAGGGTCAACATGAACCGATCGGCATCTATTCCCGACACGATGCTTCCAACGTAGATTTTGTCATTCACCCCGAGCAGGACCGGTGTCTGGGTGAAGGGCTGATTGTATCCAGGGTCGCGATAAACCAGCATCTTCGTTTCAAAAGATCCCTCGCCCGATGGTAAAGTTATGTTTATTACACTGGGAAAATAATGTCAGTACCTTGGAATCGGCATCACTGCAACTTCCAAACACCATATCCGCAACAGAAGGGACTCGGGTTTAACATTTCATGTCTAGTTAATCCATCCTGGACCTCCCCCCTACCCTCCCCTACCCTCCCCAAACTGTACCGCGAATCAAAGCCATGTATTAATATCGGTTCTGATGAAAGGCCATCGACCTGAAACGTTAACTCTGTTTCTCTCTCCACAGATTCTGCCTGACCTGTTGAGTATTCCTCGCATTTTCTGTTTTCTTTAATATCTCTATTACCTCAGTAACCTTTCTGGACCGATATTAGTCCAATTCCTTTTGCGAGTCGGTTCCACGTCTCACCTATCTTGTGGCGGTAAAAAAAACTTCTAATATCTAATTTTCACCAAACTATTTTCAAGATGTTTGACGTTTTGTAAACCAAACATTTTGTTTTGGGCTGATAGCAGCATTGAATCTATCTTCCCCAGAGTTTAGAAGAATGAGAGGTGATCTAATTGAAGCATATACAATTCTTATCTCAAGGTAGATGCAGGGAGGATGTTTCCCGCCTGGGCTGGGGAGTCTAGAACCAGGGGTCACAGTCTCAGGATAAGGGGTCGGCCATTGAGGACTGAGATGAGGAGGAATTTCTTCACTCAGAGGGTTGTGAATCTTTGGAATTCTCTACCCCAGAGGGCTGTGGAGGCTCAGTCATTGGGTATATTCAAGGCTCAGATCGAGAGATTTTTGGACTCGAGGGGAATCGAGGGATATGGGGATCGGGCGGGCAAGTGGAGTTGAGGTAGAAGATCAGCCGTGATCTTATTGAATGGCGGAGCAGGCTCGAGGGGCCGAATGGCTGACTCCTGCTCCCATTTCTTATGTTCTTATGAAACAAGCAGTAATTTGCATAACATTTTATCGATCTATTTCACGCCTCATTTTTTAAATTCATTGGCTGTGGGCGTCGCTGGCAAGGCCAGCATTAATTGCCCATCCCTAACTCCAAAGAGTCAACCACGTTGGTGTGGGACTGGAGTCACACACGGGCCCAGCCCGGGGAAGAACGGCAGGTTTCCTCCCCTAAAGGACATCAGTGAACCAGTTGTGTTTTTTTTAATGACAATTTATGGTCACTTTTTATTACTTCCAGATGTTTTAACCTGAATTTCAATTCTCAAACTGCCATAGGTGGGGATTATGAAGTCGCCTCCTCTGGATCACAGTCCAGTAACATGACCACCTACCCTTGTGTTACTGATGGCAATGGGCAATGTTTCAGGTTATCGGTAACTTACCTTTGCACCGCTGAGATTACCACTGACGAGGACACATTAATGGTTAGAGGATAAACACACGACAAATTGATGGTAAAATTGTGATTCCTTGTGATGATTGCCCCGGACCCAGCCTCGGTCTCGGCTGTACCTCTGATGGTGTTGGAATATATGAAGTGTGTGCTGTTCACCTTGATGTACATCAACAGTTAATTAGGTTCAACATTCATCAGGTACTAAATCATTAGATTTATTTCCCTCAACAGTTGTCTTGCTCCCTGTCATGAAGGTGCTGTTACTGGGGTATAGTTTTAAGGGCATCGCCCATGTGAGCATTAATCAGTTCCGTCCTTCCCCCAACCAGAGCTCGGACCTTCCCCTCACTACCAGGCGGCTCCGCCAGCACTTCTGACTGGGTCTTGATCAGGGTTGGACCACCTTGTCGCATTTTCCCGCTTTGTCACGGTTTCACCCCGTATAACCACCAGGCGAGTACAAGCGAGTCGACACACCCACCTGCTCACAGGCACCGTATGGGGTCTGAGACCTCTCCAGGCCAAGTCATTCTCAGCACGGGATGCCGAGTAGCTCGGACTGAAGTTTAGCATCAATGTTAGGTGAGTTGCTCTGAAACAGTGAAGCCTGAGTGTCATGTGCCACTTCGCCAGTAGATGCCAATGTTGCACCACATACACTCCCTTCTCTACCTGAATGTGGCAGACATTTAATTTCTTATCAGTAAAAGAAAAGACACTGTTTCCACCGTTATAAACATCAGGCACTTTCCAACTTGAACCAGGCATGCTGGTGGGGTCATTTTGACTTTTGGCGATTGTGTAAAATGGGCGAAAGCAATACCCGTCATACAAAGGAAGTTAAAATCGGGCGCTGCATAGGCCGGGAAGAATGGACACTTGGATGGGAGGATGGGTGCTTGTGGACTGACTGACTCCCACGGAACCTGCACCCAGTCCCAGTCAGCACCTTCAGCAAAGAGAAGCAATAATGCATTGAGAGAGAAAAGAAACAGAAAGCAAGTTGAATTGTACCCACCTTGAGGTCGTTGCCGCAGGTTATTCTGTTACTCACAAATGGAAACACCACGCGCCCTTGGCTAATATTTCCCACACAATTGGGGTCATTCAGATGTAAGGCACTGCTGGAGAATCCAGCATCAAATAACATACACCGGGACAGGGACACTGTGCTGTCGGCACCGTTACACCTCAAGGCATAGTCTGGAATCCAAGAGTGCTCAGATTATAAACCGGGCAGAGAAATCTCGACTCATCTACTTTACATACTCTCTGGAATTTAGAAGAATGAGATTGAAAGGTCTAAGATTCTGAAGGGGATTGACAGGGTCGATGCTGAGAGGTCGTTTCCCCCTGGCTGGAGAGTCTAGAACCAGGGGTCACAGTCTCCGGATAAGGGGTCGGCCATTGAGGACTGAGATGAGGAGGAATTTCTTCACTCGGAGGGCGGTGAATCTTTGGAATTCTCTGCCCCAGAGGGCTGTGGAAGCTCAGTCATTGAGTATATTCAAGGCTGAGATCGATAGATTTTTGGACTCTAGGGGAATCGAGGGATATGGGGATCGGGCAGGAAAGTGGAGTTGAGGTCGAAGATCAGCCATGACCTGATTGAATGGCGGAGCAGGCTCGAGGGGCCGAATGGCCGACTCCTGCTCCTAATTCTTTCTTATTTCTGAAGGTCACCGCGCCGCAGGAGGGATATCTTGGCCTTGAAGGGGGTGGGGAGCAGCGTAGATTCACCAGACTGATACTGGGGTTTAGAGGGTTAAATTCCGAGGCCAGGTTGGCACAGACTGGGCTTGTATTCCCTCGAGTTTTAGAAGATTAAGGGGTGATCTAATCGAGAGGTTTAAAATGTTAAAAGGATTCGATAGGGGGAGAGAGAGAGAAACTATTTCCTCTGGTTGGGGGCAGAATCCAACTCACCATAATTGTTGCTGCTCCCGCTGTCAGACACATTGGTGCAAACGCAGCCAAACTTTCCATTTCGTTCACCGCACGTCTCCCCCTCTGTGCAAAATTCTTCTGCACAAGCCTCGTGCAACGCTGAAGGAATCGAAAAAGGAAATAACCATTGTACTTGTGAGAACGGTGGGATAAGCTCCACAACCACCAATACTAGTGGTGCTCGAACCATGAAATGAAAGGCTGGAATCAGTTTTGAGTATATTGCAGAGCAGAACAATATTAAAAGCAACAATTAGAAGAGCTGATATCGGCGCTATCATCAATACAACCGCAGGAAGCGTCAACCTAACATATTTTAAATGAATGAATTAACAATAAATGCCCTTATAGAGCGCTGAACACACCTCCGAAATGTGTCAGATGACATCACCTGCAGCAAATGGCCTGGGAGCACAGGGCAACACCGAGCAGTGTCGGTGTTACTGGGAACAGGAACATCCAGCCCAGTGTTGGACATCTCATTAGAGACTGGCATCCCGGACACTGAATGGCGAACTGTTGTGTCCCCGTAGAATCACAGAATCAGAGAATCTTACAGCACAGAAGGAGGCCATTCGGCCCATCGTGCCTGTGCCGGCTCTTTGAACGAGCTCTCCAATTAGTCCCACTCCCCGCTGCTGTTTCCCCCACAGCCCTGCACATATTTCCCCTTCAAGTATTTATCCAATTCTCTTTTTGAAAGTTACTATTGAATCTGCTTCCACCGCCCTTTCAGACAGCACATTCCAGATCACAGCAACTCGCTGTGTTATAAACAGTTCTCGTCATCTCGCCTTGGATCACGGTCTGGAGTGAGGATTAAGCCAATTATATTCTATTTATATAATTACAGAGAATTAGAGACATGACAACACAGATGTAAAGTTGGGCACAGCCAGGGGGAGTCAGGGATAAACCTCCCGCACTGTTCAGAACGGCTGCAGTGAAAGTGAAATGTCACAATGCGGCAGAAATGGGAAAGAAGATTTCGACGCGAATAATTACCCCAAATTTCCGCCACCGATCACGCCTACCTTAAACAATCATAACTTACCTCCAAAATATAATTACCATTACAATCAAAAATAAACCACGACAACAAAGTTACAGAGCAATTTATGAGAAAATATGTCAGATTTCTTGACTTTTTGTCTGCTCATCATAGCTCGAGATTTATCCTGTTTCTTCACAACAGTTTGATAATCGAACTAGCAGGTTGTAAATACCAGGCGTCAAACCTGTGAACGGATGGGTAATTAACAGCATAAGGTGCAGGAGGACAGAAGGGAGTTTTATTCTGTATTTAACCCATGCTGTACCTGCCCTGGGAGTGTTTGATGGGACAGTGTAGTGGGAGCTTTACTCTGTATCTAACCCGTGCTGTACCTGCCCTGGGAGTGTTTGATGGGACAGTGTAGAGTGAGCTTTACTCTGTATCTAACCCGTGCTGTACCTGCCCTGGGAGTGTTTGATGGGACAGTGTAAAGGGAGCTTTACTCTGTATCTAACCCGTGCTGTACCTGCCCTGGGAGTGTTTGATGGGACAGTGTAGAGGGAGATTTACTCTGTATCTAACCCGTGCTGTACCTGCCCTGGGAGTGTTTGATGGGACAGTGTAGAGGGAGCTTTACTCTGTATCTAACCCATGCTGTACCTGCCCTGGGAGTGTTTGATGGGACAGTGTAGAGGGAGCTCTACTCTGTATCCAGCCCGTGCTGTACCTGCCCTGGGAGTGTTTGATGGGACAGTGTAAAGGGAGCTTTACTCTGTATCTAACCCGTGCTGTACCTGCCCTGGGAGTGTTTGATGGGACAGTGTAGAGGGAGTTTTATTCTGTATTTAACCTGTGCTATACCTGCCCTGGGAGTGTTTGATGGGACAGTGAAGAGGGAGCTTTACTCTGTATCTAACCCGTGCTGCAACTGCCCTGGGAGTGTTTGATGGGACAGTGTAGAGGGAGCTTTACTCTGTATCTAACCCATGCTGTACCTGCCCTGGGAGTGTTTGATGGGACAGTGTAGAGGGAGCTCTACTCTGTATCCAGCCCGTGCTGTACCTGCCCTGGGAGTGTTTGATGGGACAGTGTAGAGGGAGCTTTACTCCGTATCTAACCCATGCTGTACCTGCCCTGGGAGTGTTTGATGGGACAGTGTAGAGGGAGCTCTACTCTGTATCTAACCCGTGCTGTACCTGCCCTGGGAGTGTTTGATGCGACAGTGTAGAGGGAGCTTTACTCTGTATCTAACCCATGCTGTACCTGCCCTGGGAGTGTTTGATGGGACAGTGCAGAGGGAGCTTTACTCTGTATCTAACCCGTGCTGTACCTGCCCTGGGAGTGTTTGATGATGACATCACATGCCTCAAGAATGTCTATTGCTAATCACTGTGGTTCTCACTTTAATATGCACAAAATTAATGTCAAACTAAATGGTGTAGATTTCCATCTTCTCGCGTACGGAAAGGTGCAGTGAGGGAGTTGCCGGTCTTATAGAAACCATGCTTTTTAAATGCATTCATTTAAAGTTGAAAATCTACTCCAATATATAAAATAAGAGCAGGGTGGAGCAGAAAAAGAAACCCTGGCATTAAAGTGAAGGGATGTGGCTTTAGATAAGATGCGGGAGAGGAGATTCACACACGGGGCACAGGGAGGGAGAGAGAGTTTAAACTGTTTGACAAAGAGCAGCAATGAATGGGATTGCAAGTTTACCTGGACTTGGCGTGGTGTTGAAGGCTGAAAAAGATTTAGAAATCAGCAGAGTGAACATGTTCTACCAAGTTATAAGGGACCAATAGAAGTGCTTGGAGACAGTTACATAACGCTCTTACCTCCCTGTTCTAAGTAAGGCTGCAAAATAAACCTCCCTCAAACAGTTAAAGACTCCTTCTGGAGAAAATGTGTGACGTAATAAAACTCACTACACACTTGGTGTGAGCATTAAGCAAGGCTTTAATCAACTTGTTTCAGAACATGGAAGTCTAGTTGTATTTCACTAGCTCCTTGTCTTTACAAAATGTCCCTGGCAAGCTGGGGCCAACGCCCGAGTATTTATACTCCTTGGACGGCGCCACCAGCTGGCCGTCCAGTGTTATTTCATAGGTAGTTTCTCGATGATGAGGTTTATGACAAGGTGTAAATTTTATTGATATCTTTTGATATTTTGGGAAACTAATTGAATATTTATATCATGAATAAATCACCGTGAGCGGTAAAGGTTTCTGTAAGAGGCGAATCATTGTTCTGGTCACTGAATCTTTCTGAGTGAGGGGAGCCACTGCAAGTCACCAGGAATCCTGTGATTGACATTTGGGATCGGTTCGGAATTCCGCCGTTGTCATTCCCACCGTTAGCCGCCTTGTTCTGTGGGCCTCTCCCACTGGATTTCGTTTGGAAAGGGCGGTGCAGCCTGTGGGAGGCGAGGCCTGGAGGCCTTATCGTTACTGGGCGGAGAGGCACTGCCTGCGTGTTCCTTAATATGTCCTTTGGTGGATATTTCACCAGCCACGTTCAAAAGAGAAACTGTTTTCCATTTTATTGTAATATGGACCGGAAGGGGTCTCATTGAACAGGCTGATGGTCTCAAAGGCAGAGTGACCACAAGATTATAAGAAAGCTTTGGACAAGAATCAGAGGTCGCAGGATAAGGGCTCGGCCATTGAGGACTGAGATGAGGAGGAATTTCTTCACTCAGAGGGCGGTGAATCTTTGGAATTCTCTGCCCCAGAGGGCTGTGGGGGCTCAGTCATTGAGTATATTCAAGGCTGAGATCGCGAGATTTTTGGATTCTCGGGGATTCAAGGGATATGGGGATCGGGCGGGAAAGTGGAGTTGAGGCCGATGATCAGCCATGATCTTATTGAATGACAGAGCAGGCTCGAGGGGCCGAATGGCCGACTCCTGCTCCTAATTCTGATGCTCTTATGTAAGAAAAAACCAATCGGCCCATCAATGCCGCTTCTTCCACATGCCACGTACCTCAGTCCTGTCGCCCCTTCACCCAAGCTATTTACACTACCTTCCCAGCCCCGCACCACCACACCCACATGTCAATCAGAGCGGGTCTGTCAGCAATCTCCTCTGTATTTTGTATATTTACCTTGGGCGGTCACAGCTGCGGTGAACCCTGGAACAAATCAGAAATGTTATTTAATTTAATTCACCTATGCACATACCCAGGTAAGAATGGGCGGGGAACTTTGAAACCAATAACATACCGACAGGTACCTGCGTGTGACTCTCAGTCAGCGATTTGTTAAAGAAATTACAGCCAATTAAAGACTTTTGAACTGTCGTAGGAAAGCAGGTAATTTCCACACAGCAAGCTTCTGCAAACAGTAATGAGGTAAATGACCAGATAACCTATTTGTTTGTGATGTTGATTAAGGGATCAATATTGCCCCCAGGACACCGGGGAGCACGTCCTGCTCTTCCAATAGTGCAATAAAATCTTTTACGTCCACTTGAGGGGACAGACTGGGCCTCGGTTTAACATCTCATCCGAAAGATGGCACCTCTGACAGTGCAGGGCTCCCTCAGCACTGCCCCTCCGACAGTGCGGCGCTCCCTCAGTACTGCCCTTCTGACAGTGCGGCACTCCATCAGTACTTCCCCTCCTACAGTGCAAGGCTCCCTCAGTACTGCCGCTCCGACAGTGCAACGCTCCCTCAGTACTGTCCCTCCAACAGTGCGGCGCTCCCTCAGTACTGACCCCCCGACAGTGCGGCGCTTCCTCAGTACTGCCCCTCCAACAGTGCAGCGCTCCCTCAGTACTGCCCCTCCAACAGTGCAGTGCTCCCTCAGTACTGCCCCTCCGACAGTGCGTCGCTCCCTCAGTACTGCCCCTCCGACAGTGCGGCGCTCCCTCAGTACTGCCCCTCCGACAGTGCGGCGCTCCCTCAGTACTGCCCTCCGACAGTGCGGCGCTCCCTCAGTACTGCCCCTCCGACAGTGCGGCGCTCCCTCAGTACTGCCCCTCTGACAGTGCGGCACTCCCTCAGTACTGCCCCTCCAACAGAGTGGCGCTCCCTCAGTCCTGCCCCTCCAACAGTGTGGTGCTCCCTCAGTACTGCCCCTCTGACAGTGTGGCACTCCCTCAGTACTGCCTCTCCAACAATGCAGTGCTCCCTCAGTACTGCCCCTCCGACAGTGCGGAGCTCCCTCAGTACTGCCCCTCCGACAGTGCAGCACTCCCTCAGTACTGCCCCTCCAACAGTCTGGCGCTCCCTCAGTACTGCCCCTCTGACAGTGTGGCACTCCCTCAGTACTGCCTCTCCGACAGTGCAGTGCTCCCTCAGTACTGCCCCTCCGACAGTGCGGCGCTCCCTCAGTACTGCCCCTCCAATGGTGCAGCGCTCCCTCAGTACTGCCCCTCCAACAGTGTGGTGCTCCCTCAGTACTGCCCCTCCCTCAGTACTGCCCCTCTGACAGTGCGGCACTCCCTCAGTACTGCCCCTCCGACAGGGTGGCACTCCCTCAGTACTGCCCCTCCGACAGGGTGGCACTCCCTCAGTGCTGCCACTCCAGCAGTGCAGTGCTCCCTCAGTACTGCCTCTCTGACAGTGTAGCACTCCCTCAGTACTGCCCCTCTGACAGTGCGGCGCTCCCTCAAGTACTGACCCCCCGACAATGCGGCGCTCCCTCAGTACTGCCCCTCCGACAGTGCGGCGCTCCCTCAGTACTGCCCCTCCGACAGTGCGGCGCTCCCTCAGTACTGCCCCTCCGACAGTGCGGCACTCCCTCAGTATTGCCCCTCCGACAGTGCGGCGCTCCCTCAGTATTGCCCCTCCGACAGTGCGGCGCTCCCTCAGTACTGACCCTCCGACAGTGCGGCGCTCCCTCAGTACTGCCCCTCCGACAGTGCGGCACTCCCTCAGTACAGACACTGGAAGTGTCGGTCTAGACTTTGGTGCTCAGGTCTCTGGGGTAGGCCTTGAACCCACGACCCACTGACTCAGAGGTGAGAGTGCCACTCACTGAGCCACGGCTAATACATTACTCAGCATAAATGTAAATATGGATAAAACACGTTTTCCTTGTGTGTTTTTCGAGTTGCTGACCGTGAATTTCTACCCAGACACAGAAAGGTTGAAGCAATCTGGGTTCTGAAGGTCTCAATTGCTACATCAGATGAAATATGAAGATCAATTTGAGTCCAGTTGTTGGGCGCTTGATTTCAACGCTAAAGCTGCTGTGACAAAATCAGGACACTTTACCCATTGTCTAATCCAGCAAGTATAATGTTGGGAATTCAACATCAAACTGCGCCAAATGGTCTGAATGTTAATGAGGTCAAATATCACATTTAGATCTCAAATAAGTATCAAGGGCACCAATAACGTTTTAAATAGTAATAATAGATCTTTCACAACTCACCCAGATATATCAAGATGTTTATTATTAAGAACGAATCCATCCCAGGATAAAGGCTCTGGAAGGGAAATAGTAACATTTATCAAATGGCAACGGAATAAAAACTCACAGACCAACCTTTACGACAGATAATACTTCGCTCACTGGGTACAATATGCCCAATCTGGGCAGACCGTATTGACCCTGTTTGCGGTGCATGTGCTTGAAATGAATCAACTTGCCCTCAGTGGCGGTTCGCTCACCTTCAAATGACAAGCTCACAGTGTGAACTCCAGGATTTGAGCGCATAATCCAGGCTGACACTCCAGTACTGAGCGAGCCTTGCACTGTGGGAGGAACAGACTTTCAGATGAGGCATTGAGGGGAATTTTAACCTAACTTCCCCGGGAAGCCCAAAGGATGGGATGGAACGCCCAATATAACTCGCCATTGACTCCAACAGGGAGAGAATGCGGGGGGAATGTAAAAGCAGCGTTGCCCCCAATCTCGTCAGTATTCCCACAGGTTTAAAATCGCCCCCTTTAAAACGAGGCTCCGTCTGCCTGTTCAAGTGGATGCAAAAGATCTTGTGGCAATATTGGAGGAATTGCAGGGGAGTTCTCCCAATATCCTGGCCAATAATCAACCATTAACCAACACCTCCAGAAACAGGTTAACTAGTGATTTATTGCACTTGCTGTGGGATCTGCTGTTCACAAATTGGCTGCCTGGTTTGTGGCTATTCTTCAAAACCAATCAGTAGGACACAACACAAAAAGGGGGCTAGTTTGGCCTTAAGCTTTAGGCGCCAAAGAGGTGACCAAGATGTGGTCTTAAACTGCAACGCTGGTTTAGAATGCACTTACCACAAGACGCCATCTTGGTAAAGGAGTTGAAGCCATCGCTAGGAACAGCCGCCTGGAGTGTCGTTAAGGGGCTGATTGCCTGCTAGCGCTCATTTAAAGAGGCTGTACATGGTGGATAGCACTTTACCTAACGCCCTCTCCTAACAGCGACCCCGAGCCATCCTGAAACGGGCCATTGTGTGTCCGCCAGCACACTCCAAACCTGCAGTGGAAGTGAGTGAGTGGAGCCCACAGATACCGCTCCATGAAAAATTGCATCTAATCAGCGCTTGAGTGCTAAACCTGCAGGTGTCTCTGTTTTAGCACCTCCTGGCAAATTCAAGTTATGGGAATCAGCAGTTCGGCCCAAAATTGCGTGTTAAAACCAGACACTTATTAGCACAGCACCCATTTAGTGCCTGTTTTCACTCTTTCACCAAAATTAACCCCTTAGGTCTCGTAAATCAACTTGACCAGGCCGTCAGTCTGCTACAAATGGAGCAGGTCTTGATCTAATGCTATTGGTGCCGGGGGGTTGGGTCGTCGAGAGCTGGCTCCCTGCAGGAAGTAGAGCAGTTAGAGAAATACTTGTCGAAGCAAAATAAATAAATATGGAATGCCAGCGATCCACCAGTGCAGAACGATTCCACCATGAGCACAACTGACGCCCCATGACATTCCCCGAGTGTTTAATGGGCACAGATCTTTTGGCAGCGACACTATATATTAACTTTCCAGTAGTTAGTGTCAGCTTTATTTTTACAGACAGGAACTTAACTCACATATGTCATTATTTTACCGACGTGCATATGTGTCTGAATGAGAGAGAGAGAGGAAGGGGGAAAAGAGAGAGGAAGTGGGAGAAAGAAGGGAGGGAGAGAGAGAGAGAGGAAGGGGGGAGGGGGAAGAGAGAGGAAGTGGGGAAAGAGGAGAGAGAGAGTGGGGTGGGGAGAGAGAGAGAGAAGGGGAAAGTGACAGCGAGAGAGTGGGGATAGAGAGAGAGAGAGAGTGGTGGGCGAGAGAGAGAGAGAGGGAAAGTGAGAGAGAGAGTGGGGGAAAGAGAGAGAATGGGGGGAGAAAGAGAGAGTGGGTGGGAGAGAGAGAGAGGGGGAAGAGATGAGAGGGGAAAAGTGAGAAAGAGAGTGGGGATAGAGAGAAGAGAGGGAAATAGGGAGAGAGTGAGTGGGGGGAGAGAATGGGGAGAGAGAGAGAGTGGTTGGGGGAGAGGGAGTGGGGAAGAGAGAGAGAGGGGGAAAGAGAGAAAGGGGAAGAGGGAGAGATAGAGAGTGGGAAGAGAGAGAGAGTGGGGAGAGAGAGAGTGGGAAAGAGAAAGAGGGGAACAGTGAGAGAGAGAGAGAGAGCGCGAGAGTGGGTGGGGGAGAGGGGGAGGGAAGAGAAACAGATACAGAGACATCGACTGAGAAAGAGAGATAATGTTAGACAGAGAGAGAGAGCGGGCTGAATTTTGCCGGTGCTCAGAGGACGGGTTCAGAGGTGGGTCCGCTATCAAAATAGCAAAGATTGACAGTGGGTAGCGACCACGCTGTCAACCCGCCTTCACGCGAGCCTACCAGGTGTCGGGTCTGTCGGTGCTGAACAGACCCGACACCAAGCGGCAGTGGAGCAATTTGCATCATTAAATGGGTTGTTAACATCCAATTAACTGTTATTTAAACCTACATTTCAATTTTACGTGCTGCCCCACGGGTTACCCGCTGCTCGGATTCAGCATTTGAATTATCTAATGATCTGACAGCTGTCAAAGTTATATAAAAGATCCCATGTTACAGCTGTTCACTTTCCAAGCTCAGAAGCTGTTGCTTACTGCGTTTGGAAGACACATTGGGGGGAAAAATTCAGTTGTTTGCACCTCCTGTTAGCGCCTTAAGAGGGCACTAATGGGGCGCAAAGCAACTAGCGCCTGGGCGCAGCAATGTTTCTGCCGCTCGCGAAATTAACTAGACATTTTGCGGTGGCGCTAAGCACGACCGCCACGATCTCTTGCGCCAGCAGATCATGACATCAGTTGAGTGCGCAACGCTCAGGTAGCGCCCCGGACCGGATATTGAGTGGCGCCCCCTGCCTTACCGCCTGCCGCTAGCAACGACAGGTTGAGGGGAGCGTTTTGCAGTCAGGAAGGGACTGGGGGAGCGCTATTTAAAGGTGACCGCTTCCTGCCTTTTTTTTGGTTGGTGACATTTTTGCACCACGCATTCTGAGAGAGAGAGAGAGACTCTGGAGAGATTCAACGCTGTGTGAAGGAGTTTTGGATACTGAGCAGCACTTTGCAGGTTGATTTTGATTTGCCCTTCCTTGCTTCGCCAGCGCTCTGAGGTAGCGCCTCGCTCCTCAGCGTTAGCACCTTAAGACAGGTGTGAAGCACCTGATTTAGCGCTCCAATCACCCCCAGTGGCGATAAAATCCAAGTTTGCTGTCGAGGCGATAATTAGCGCCAGGCGCTAAACTTTGCGCACGGCCGATAATGGCGTCCCAAACGGGGCGATACTGAATTTTTCCCCATTGAGCTTTCTGCAGCTTGCAAGTGTTTGGAGCCAACTCTCTATCCAGTGCCACCTCTTTGGAACAACCTCTCTGACCAGTGACAGGTCACTTCTGTCATCTCAACCTCACCTGCCATCTATTCCATCAGCATCGTTGCCCTTGAAAATATCTCACCTTGGTCCTCAGAATCCTACCACAATCAGCCCAACACCAGCATCACTGATCACACCAGCAGCAACAACTACAAGATCAGCCTTCTCGGCAATCAACTGATGCTGCACAGGACACAGGGCCTCAGCACCCGACCAGATTGCTGCCCGGGAGGTCAGGGATGGCCTCACCATGGCCAGATTTGCTTCACTTGACGCTGTACACCCTGGCTGCCACATGATGCGCCAGGTTGGCACCATCCCACACAAACACCATGAAGCATCTCTACAATGCCCATTCCTTTTACACTAATCACCATTGCAGGGGTAGGGGGGTGGTACCCCTATGTCTCACCAATAAAGGTTTCAATGTTTGACAGCACATTACCAGAAACTTCACATGAACATTGGCTAAACACCCAAGTGCCTGCCCCTGTGTGTTGCTAGTTGGTATGCTTGCACTAGGATGAGGGTGAGTGTGAGGTGTGGCTAGTGTGCGGGGAAGGGATAATGTAGGTAGAAAGGGATGGGTGCAGTGCAAGGTAAGTTGGTGTGAGTAAGGATGTGCAGGAGTAGGGTAGGGAAGGCAGAGTGATGTGGATGTGATGAGTGGCAAAGCAGGATGAAGTTGAGTGTGGCTTGGCATTAATGTTTTCTGATCTACTGAGATCATTGAAAGGCTTGCACCACTGCAGCCTGGTCCTCCTGACCACATCCCTGCTTGTGTCCTCCTGTGCAATGCACAACCAGTCTTCCGCCCATAGGAAGGGAAGAGAACCTCCCTGCATGCTATAAGCATATGGAGGGAGTCATGGGAGAGCCTGGGTGCAGCGTGCACCTTTGTGCAGAGCTCGTCAGTGTTTGCAGCACCTCAATGACAGCACAACGGTTAAAGTAAACTTGGACATGGACCCTTTAAGGAAACCGGCTGCTTCCTATTAATTGGCCAGGAATCACACAGGGCGGGGCTTAACAAGCCCAAAGAGAGCGGGATGGAGCAGGCTGCAGACTGAGACCATGACACCGACCCCGCCTTGGTTGGTGAGATTGCGGCCCTGGAGGGAGACAGAGACAGGGAGGGAGAGAGATTATGAATATAGATGCAATAGAGGAAGAAAAACAAAAAAAATGCTGGAAATACTCAGCAGGTCAGGCATCATCTGTAGAGAGAGAAACAGAGTTCACGTTTCAGGTCAATGGCCCTGAGAGGAGTTGGTCTATGGAAAAAAAATCACTGACACTAAAGTTATTGACAAGGGCAAGGGCCGGGTTAATTGCAGTGGGTAATGTGGAACTGCGGAAATGCATAGTGGGTCACGAACAATGAAAAGAAAAGGGTATAAAATGCAGGTGTGAGGAGAGGTGCTGTGGAATTGGCTCAAGGTTAGGTCAAACAAGAACTCAACGCTTGGACTGTAACCTGCTTTGCAGTTCCCAGCTGAAACTCACAAGATTTTGCAGTAAGTGCCACTGTCAAGTGATTGCTTATTATGGCCAATGACAGTTATTACTGTGTGTTCCATAATTCTGTGAACTTCGACATTCAATGATGTCAACGGTATCATTTTGAGGAGAAACATAGGTAACAACACCCATCCTCAAACTGGAGAGAGAGAGAGACAGAGACAGCGATAGAGAGGGACAGACAGACAGAGAGAGAGACAGCGACAGAGAGAGAGACAGAGAGAGAGAGAGAGAGAGAGAGAGAGACAGAGAGAGAGAGAGAGAGAGAGCGAGACAGACAGAGAGAGAGAGACAGAGAGAGAGAGGGAGAGACAGAGAGAGAGACAGACAGAGAGAGAGAGAGAGAGAGAGACAGAAAGAGAAACAGAGAGAGAGAGACAGAAAGGGAGAGACAGAGAGGGAGAGATACAGACAAAAGAGAAAGAGTGAGAGAGAGAGAGAGAGACAGAGACAGAGAGAGTCCTGGGAGAAGGAGACAGACCATACCTTGGGGTCAAATATGTAACAACATGTCACAACCTGAGGACTGTTTAAAATTAAGACTGTTTAAAATTATTATTGAACGTACCAAATGAAGTACAAAGACTGTTTAAAATTAATATTGTTTAAAAGTAATATTGTATGTACCCAACAAATGTCAAATCGATTGACACCTACAGAATGTTGGAAAACTGTACCTTTTTTGCTATGTAAGCTTTGGCAATATGGTTCTCTGTAAACTTTCATGCCAATAAAGCATTTGAATTGGAATTGGAGAGAGAGATAGAGAAAAGAGAGAGACAGAGCGAGAGAGACAGAGCGTGAGAGACAGAGTGAGGCAGAGAGTGAGAGATAGAGAGGGGCAGGGAGAGAGAGACAGACAGAGACAGAGAAAGAGAGAAAGAGAGAGACAGAGAGAGACAGAGACAGACAAAGAGAGAGAGAGACAGAGAGACAGAGAGGGAGAGAGACAGAGAGAGAGAGACAGAGAGAGAGAGACAGAGAGAGAGAGTGAGAGACAGAGACAGAGAGAGAGAGGCAGAGAGAGACACACACAAACAGATAGAAACAGACAGAGAGAGTGAAAGACAGAGAGAGAGACTAGCCAACAGGCAGACAGGGACAGCGACATACACATATATATATCTATATATATATATAAAAGGATATGTCTATCTGTCTGTCTCTGTCTGTCTCTCTGTCTGTCTCTCTGGCCGGCTATACAATCAAAAGTTATAGAGCGTACCTACGCATATGTTATATCAAAAGAAAGCTCATCATTAGGGGACTCTTGTAGGCGTATTTACTTTTTTCTCCGACAAAAATTGTGCCGACGGTTGGACAAAAATTGTGCCGACAGTATCCAAAAAACGTTCAAAATTCCTCTCATTATCTGCTCATTTGCATCGAGTGGGGGCGGGTTCATTGTGTGAGCGGGCGGACCATCCTACAGTTGAGTGATGTGATGATTGACCAATCGTACAGTTCAGTGACCTGACGGTTGACCAATCGGTGCATGTGTGGGCGGGCCTTATCATTATGAACCGAGGTGAGTCACCGCCATCTTGATTCCAAACTTTTCATTTCTTTTTCCACTTTCTGTGTGTTTCTTTTCAAATCTACATTTCCAGCAAAAAAAAGTAGCTATTAAAACACAAATTGTTTTTAAAAAAGTTAATTAATTTGTCAATCTTTTCTCTAACATCTAGAATTTTCCTACCTTTCACCGTTTTTCCAGGCCTGTAAGCCTGGGCCTCTGTTGCCCAGCCACGCCTGAGCGAGGCACCACCCGTCGCGCTCAACAAACGGCTCGCGATCGCCGCCATCTTTGTGAAGGCTGGAGGGGGCGGGCCTGAGCCGAGCGTCGCCACCGCCGCCATCGTAGTAAAGGTGGGTGGGGCAGGAGTCAGCGCGCGTGACTTAAGTCCGGCCCGGCCTCACGCGGTAGGTTGCGCGGCAGCGTCTCTCTCTCTGCTATTGAAGCCGGCTCGGGTGGCGGGCGGGGCTCGGGGTTCGGCAGATCCGGGCTTGTGGGGGTGGAGGCGGGGCTCATGAGATCGGGCCTCGGGAGATGGGGGGCGGGGCTCGGGAGATCGGAGATCGGGCCTCGGGAGATCGGCGCTCGGGAGATCGGGGGGCGGGGCTCGGGAGATCGGGCCTCGTGAGATCGGGCCTCGGGAGGGCGGGGGGCGGGGCTCGGGACATCGGGGGGCGGGGCTCGGGACATCGGGAGATCGGGGGGCGGGACATCGGGAGATCGGGGGCGGGGCTCGGGGACTAACCCCTCTCCCCCTTCCCCCTCCTTCCCCCCCATCGCCGGCAGAGAGGAGAGGGTCTGCTGGCTCCCTCTCCCTTTCCTCCCCCCACCTTCCCCCCACCCCCCTTCCTCCCCTCCCCCCTCCCCGCTCCCCCCCACCCCGCTCCCCCCTCCTCACCCCCTTCCTCCCCCCCTCCCCCCTCCCCTTCCTCCCCCCCACCCACTCCACCCCCCTCCTCCTTCTGCACCCCCCCTCCTCCCCCCTCTCCTCCTCCCCCCTCCCCCTCTTCTTCCCCCCTTCCCCCCTCCTCCTCCCCTTCTTCCCCCCTTCCCCCCCTCCTCCTCCCCTTCTTCCCCCTCCTCCCCTTCTTACTCCTTTCCCCCCCTTCTTACTCCCTTCCCCCCTTTTCTTCCCCCCTCCCCCTCCCCTTTCCCCCCTCCCTTCCCCCCTCCCCTCCCTTCCCCCTCCCCTTCCCTCCCCCCCTCCCCTTCCCTCCACCCTCCCCGCCCTTCCCCCTCCCCTCCACCCTCCCCTCCATTCCCCCCTCCCCTTTCCCCCCCTTCCCCCCTTCCCTCCAATTGCACTCTCTCTTACCCCCAGTCGCTCTCTCTCTTCCCCCCAGTCGTGCTCTCTCTTCCCCCCAGTCGCTCTCTCTCTCTCTTCCAACAACAACATGCCCTCAAAATCCCTCAGCACCGCCGGCACTCAGCTAGTATATAATAATATAGAGAGAGAGGGAGAGAGAGAGAGACAGAGACAAAGACAGAGACAGAGAGAGTGACAAAGTGAGGGACACAGAGAGAGAGACAGAGTGAGAGACAGACAGCGAGAGGCAGAGAGAGAGAGAGACAGAGAGAGCGAGACAGAGAGAGAGAGACAGGAAGACAGAGAGAGAGGCAGAGAGAGAGAGAGAGACAGGAGAGAGAGAGAGAGACACGGAGAGAGGGAGAGACAGAGAGAGAGACAGAGAGACACAGAGAGAGAGAGAGCGAGGGAGATGGGTGTCAGTATGGTCTGTAAACCTAATTAGAAGACATTTCAGGCAGAGAGCTTTTATCGGTAACTAGTTATTGCACAGAAACAGAACAGGGGAAAGGGAGAGAGAGGAGACCGGGGAGAGGGGGGCCAGGAGAGGGGAAAGGGGAAGAGATGGGACCGGGGAGAGGGGGGCCAGGAGAGGGGAAAGGGGGAGAGAGGGGACCGGGGAGAGTGGACAGGGGGAGA
>NC_140998.1:223109335-223157570 GCF_052327205.1 Somniosus microcephalus | reverse complement strand
CCTGGCCCCGTGGGTGAGCCCGGCCCCGGTGGGTGGTGGGTGAGCCTGGCCCCGGTGGGTGGTGGGTGAGCCTGGCCCCGTGGGTGAGCCTGGCCCCGGTGGGTGAGCCTGGCCCCGGTGGGTGAGCCTGGCCCCGGTGGGTGAGCCTGGCCCCGGTGGGTGGTGGGTGAGTCTGGCCCCGTGGGTGAGCCTGGCCCCGTGGGTGAGCCTGGCCCCGTGGGTGAGCCTGGCCCCGGTGGGTGAGCCCGGCCCCGGTGGGTGGTGGGTGAGCCTGGCCCCGGTGGGTGGTGGGTGAGCCTGGCCCCGTGGGTGAGCCCGGCCCCGGTGGGTGGTGGGTGAGTCTGGCCCCGGTGGGTGGTGGGTGAGCCTGGCCCCGGTGGGTGGTGGGTGAGTCTGGCCCCGGTGGGTGGTGGGTGAGCCTGGCCCCGTGGGTGAGCCTGGCCCCGTGGGTGAGCCCGGCCCCGGTGGGTGGTGGGTGAGCCCGGCCCCGGTGGGTGGTGGGTGAGCCTGGCCCCGTGGGTGAGCCTGGCCCCGTGGGTGAGCCCGGCCCCGGTGGGTGGTGGGTGAGCCCGGCCCCGGTGGGTGGTGGGTGAGCCTGGCCCCGTGGGTGAGTCTGGCCCCGGTGGGTGGTGGGTGAGCCTTGCCCTGGTGGGTGGTGGGTGAGCCTGGCCCCGGTGGGTGGTGGGTGAGCCTTGCCCTGGTGGGTGGTGGGTGAGCCCGGCCCCGGTGGGTGGTGGGTGAGCCCGGCCCCCGGTGGGTGAGCCCGGCCCCCGGTGGGTGAGCCCGGCCCCCGGTGGGTGAGCCTGGCCCCCGGTGGGTGAGCCCGGCCCCCGGTGGGTGAGCCCGGCCCCCGGTGGGTGAGCCTGGCCCTGGTGGGTGGTGGGTGAGCCCGGCCCCCGGTGGGTGAGCCCGGCCCGGTGGGTGGTGGGTGAGCCCGGCCCGGTGGGTGGTGGGTGAGCCCAGCCTGGTGGGCAGTGGGGTGCAGGCTGACACTCAATTTGCAGACCCACTGAAGCGGTGTTGCCCTGTGCGAAGGGCTGTCTCCACAAGAGATGCCCGTCCAGGTGAACATTGAAGATGTTGTGACAAAACCTAAACACAAGATTGGAGAAATACTTGAAGGGAAAAATGTGTGGGGCTTTGAGGAAAGAGCAGGGGGGTGGGGTTAATTCGGTAACTCTTCCAAAGAACCGGCACAGACTCAATGGACCGAATGGACTCCTCCTGTGCTGTTTCATTCTATGATTCTATTTTGGCAGTGACTGATGCTGAGGGGGTTAACGAAAGTCTGGACCTCTTGGTATAATTCATACCTGCACACTGAAAGAAAGAGCCAGAGAAATGTGTCTCCTCTTTGTCATTTTATCAATCACGAGGAATGGGAGTGGTGTCTGAGTAGAGGAAAGTAACTCGGAGAACACCGATCTTTAAACAGGGACACCGGAACGACCCAGGGAACTACAGGCCACCCAGTCATGTGTCTGTTGTGGGTGAAATTTTAGAAAGCACCATGAAAGAGGAGATAATGAAACACTTGGACAGATACAGTGTGGTGGGGGAGTCAGCATGGGTTTATGGGATGGCGGTATTGCCACACACATTTACTGGGGTTTTTCCAGGCAATTACAGACTTTGTTGACACACTAGAATTCTGCGGATGTGACGTATTTGGGTTTCAGTACGGCTTCTGATCCTGTGTCACGCTGGGATTAGTCTACGAGGCTGTGGCGTGGGGCGGGGGCGCAGACCTTGGAGCCAAAGCGGACAATGGTTGCAACCCAGGAGGAGTCACCTTCAGGGTGTTATCAGGGTCAGCGCTGTGGCTGTTTCTGTTAACAGTACAGGTGGAAATAAAGCTGTATTTAACTTTGCAGATTACACTTAAACTGGGGGGGAGGGAGTCAAACAGTAGGGAAGATCTGGACGGTTTCGGAACAATAACAACTTGCATTTGTAAAACGCCCGGAGAGTCTAGAACCAGGGGTCACAGTCTCAGGATAAGGGCTCGGCCATTGAGGACTGAGATGAGGAGGAATTTCTTCACTCAGAGGGCGGTGAATCTGTGGAATTCTCTGCCCCAGAGGGCTGTGGAGGCTCAGTCGTTGAGTATATTCAAGGCTGAGATCGAGAGATTTTTGGACTCTCGGGGAATCGAGGGATATGGGGATCGGGCGGGAAAGTGGAGTTGAGGTCGAAGATCAGCCATGATCTCATTGAATGGCGGAGCAGGCTCGAGGGCCCGAATGGCCGACTCCTGTTCATATTTTTTATATTCTTTAACGTAGAAAAATATCCTAAAGGGCTTCAGAGGCATAATCAAAAAAATCGACACCGAGGCAAAGAAAGAGCTTATTAGGAGGGGTGACTAAAAGCTTGGCCAAAGAGGTGGGTTTAAAAGAGGAGAGAGAGGTGGAGAGGTTTAGGGAGGGAATTGCAGAGCTTGGGGTCGGGACTGTTGAAGGCACGGCCGCCAATGGTGGGGGAAAAACAAGTGAGGGTCGCTCAAGGGGTTCAGAGTCTGGGGACAGGAGAGATCGTGGGGGGGTGGGGGTGGGGGTGGGGCTGGGCTCAGAGTCTGGGGACAGGAGAGATCGTGGGGGGGGGTGGGCTCAGAGTCTGGGGACGGGGCTGGGCTCAGAGTCTGGGGACAGGAGAGATCACGGAGGGGGTGGGGCTGGGCTCAGAGTCTGGGGTCAGGAGAGATCATGGGGGGGTGGGGCTGGGCTCAGTCTGGGGTCAGGAGAGATCATGGGGGGGTGGGGCTGGGCTCAGTCTGGGGTCAGGAGAGATCGTGGGGGGTGTGGGAGTGGGGCTGGGCTCAGAGTCTGGGGACAGGAGAGATCGCGGGGGGGTGGGGTTGGGCTCAGTCTGGGGACAGGAGAGATCGTGGGGGGGTGGGAGTGGGCTGGGGCTCAGAGTCTGGGGACAGGAGAGATCGCGGGGGGGGGTGGGGTTGGGCTCAGTCTGGGGACAGGAGAGATCGTGGGGGGGTGGGGCTGGGCTCAGAGTCTGGGGACAGGAGAGATCGTGGGGGGGGTGGGGCTGGGCTCAGAGTCTGGGGACAGGAGAGATCGCGGAGGGGGTGGGGCTGGGCTCAGAGTCTGGGGACAGGAGAGATCGTGGGGGGGGTGGGGCTGGGCTCAGTCTGGGGACAGGAGAGATCGTGGGGGGTGGGGCTGGGCTCAGTCTGGGGACAGGAGAGATCGTGGGGGGGTGGGGGTGGGGCTGGGCTCAGAGTCTGGGGACAGGAGAGATCGTGGGGGGGGGTGGGGCTGGGCTCAGAGTCTGGGGTCAGGAGAGATCGTGGGGGGGTGGGGCTGGGCTCAGTCTGGGGACAGGAGAGATCGTGGGGGGGTGGGGCTGGGCTCAGAGTCTGGGGACAGGAGAGATCGTGGGGGGGGTGGGGGTGGGGCTGGGCTCAGAGTCTGGGGACAGGAGAGATCGCGGAGGGGGTGGGGGTGGGCTCAGAGTCTGGGGACAGGAGAGATCGCGGAGGGGGTGGGGCTGGGCTCAGTCTGGGGACAGGAGAGATCGCTGGGGGGGTGGGGTTGGGCTCAGAGTCTGGGGTCAGGAGAGATCGTGGGGGGCTGGGGCTGGGCTCAGAGTCTGGGGACAGGAGAGATCGGGGTGGGGGGTGGTGCTGGGCTCAGAGTCTGGGGTCAGGAGAGATCGTGGGGGGGTGGGGCTGGGCTCAGTCTGGGGACAGGAGAGATCGTGGGGGGGTGGGGCTGGGCTCAGTGTGGGGACAGGAAGAGATCGCGGTGGGGGGTTGGGCAGAGGTTGTGGGGCTGGAGGAGGTTATAGAAATAGGGAAGCAGTGGGATTGAGAAGTTAAAATTAGAGGCAATGTAGGACGGTGAGCACAGTGAGTGATGGGTGAACAGGACTTGGTGTAAGTTAGGGCACAGGCAGCAGATGAGCTGCGGCAGGTGGAGAGCTGGGCAGTGTTGCAAAAGTGGAAATAGCTGGTGTTTGTGATGGAGGGGATATGTGGTCGAAAGCTCAGCGCAGGGTCAAATAGATGCTGAGGTTGCGGACAGTCTGGTCCGGCCTGAGACAGTGGCCAGGGAGGGAGCTGGACTGATTGGCATGGGGATGCCTTTAGAAGGCAATGGCTTCAGTCTTCCAAAAGATTAGTTGGAGGAAATTTGCAGCTTGCCCAAGACTGGATGCTGGACAAGCAGCCTGACACATCGGAGACAGTGGAGGGGTCGAGAGAGGTGGTGGTGAGGTAGAGCTGGGTGTCGTCAGCGTACATGTGGAAACTGACGCTGTGTTTTCGGATGATGTCGCCAAGGGGCAGCATGTAGATGAGAAATAGGAAGGAGCCAAGGATCGATCCTTGGGGACACCAGAGGTAACTGTGCGGGAGCGGGAAGAGAAGCCATTGCAGGTGATTCTGTGGCTATGACTGGATAGCTAAGAATGGAAGCAGGCGAGGGCAGTCCCACCCAGCTGGACAACGGAGGAGAAGCTTTGGAGGAAGAACGTGTGGTCAACTGTGTCAAAGGCTGCAGAAAGCTCAAGGGGGGCGAGGAGGGATCGTTTACCATGGCCACAGTCACACAGAATGCTGATGTGACTTTGAAAGGGTTGCTTCGGCGCTGTGGCAGGAGCGGAAACCCGATTTGGAGGGCTCAAACGGAGTTGCGGGAAAGATGGGCACGGATTTGGGTGGCGACCGCACATTCAAGGACTTTGGAGATGAAAGGGAGTTTGAAGATGGGGCGAGGAGGGGGGAACTGTTTACAGTGTCATCGAACACGTGGGCCAGGAAGGGGAGTTGGGTGGTCAGTGGCTTAGTGAGAATGGGGTCAAGGGAGCAGAAGGTGGATGAGAAGATCTTGGAGCAGGCATGTGGGAAATGGAAGAGAAGTTAGAATGAGACCCGGGTTCAGGGCTAGTGCAGGAGGGGTCTGGGGGAAGTTTGCCTTGGTGCGCTCGGGGAAGGGAGGGAAGCAGCTGAACAGATGGTCTCTCTCTTGATAACAAAGAAGTCCATGAGCTCTTCCCACTTGTTAGAAGTGAGGTTGGCGTGGGCAGGGGAGAGGGGGTCTATGGAGATGGTTGGTAACGGAGAAGAGAAATTGGGGCTATTTTTGCCATCCAGGGTGATGCTACAGTCATGGCCAGGCTTGGCTGGTCATTGCTGTTTGTGGGAGCTTGCTGTGTGCAAATTGGTTGCCGCGTTTCCTGCATTACAACAGTGACCACACTTCAAAACAGCACTTCATTGGCCGTGAAGCGCTTTGGGACGTCCTGAGGTGGGAAAGGCGCTGGAGAAATGAGTGTCCTTTCTTTCTTTGAATGGCCCAAACCTTGGACCTCTACTCCAGGCAGATTATGTCAGACACTTCTGGCCCTTTCTCTGAAGTTTGACTGATGACTGATGATTGAAAATTAATTATCTCCAGTTTGTATGTGACCTCCAGCCCCACTCTGACTGCTGAGTGAGCCTGGATTCTGGTACAGTGTGACTAACATAGAAACATAGAAGATAGGAGCAGGAGTCGGCCATTCGGCCCCTCGAGCCTGCTCCGCCATTCAATGCGATCATGGCTGATCATCCAAATTCAGTGCCCTGTCCCTGCCTTCTCCCCATATCCCTTGATCCCTTTAGCCTTAAGAAATATATCTAACTCCTTCTTGAATATATTTAATGAATTGGCCTCTACTGCCTTCTGTGGTAGAGAATTCCACAGGTTCACTACTCTCTGGGTGAAGAAATTCCTCCTCATTTCAGTCCTAAATGGCTTACCCCTTATCCTTAGACTGTGACCCCTGGTTCTGGACTCCCCGACCATCGGGAACATCCTTCCTGCATCTAGTCTGTCTAGTCCTGTTAGAATTTTATAAGTTTCGATGAGATCCCCTCTGATTCTTCTAAACTCCAGCGAGTACAAGCCCAATCGACCCAATCTCTCCTCATACGTCATTCCTGCCATCCCAGGTATCAGCCTGGTGAATCTTCGCTGAACTCCTTCCATGGCAAGAGCATCCTTCCTCAGATAAGGCGACCAAAACTGCACACAATACTCAAGGTGCGGTCTCACCAAGGCCCTGTACGAGAACACATCTTGAGTATTGTGTGCAGTTTTGGTCGCCTTATCTGTCCGGGGACAATGCAAGATATAAATAGGAACAAAGAGCTGGCATTTGTAAAGCAACTTAAGATCCTCGGATGTCACAAAGTGTTTCCCAGCCAATGAATTACTGTTTAATGTAATGAAAAGTGATGTAGGGCAACATGGCTGTCAAATTGGGCACAGCAAGCTCCCACAGACAGCAGTGAGATAATGACCAGTTAATCTGTTTTTAGTGATGTTGGTTGAGGGACGACTATTGGACAGGACTCCAGGGTAACTCCCCTGCTCTTCTTCCAATCTGCTGAAAAATGGGATCTTTTACACCCACCTGAGCAGCGGCAGATGGTGCCTTGGTCTAATGTCTCATCAGAAAGATGGCACCCCCAACAATGTAGCATTCCCTTCACTGGACAGTCCGCCGAGTTTATGGGCCGTGTCCCTGGAGTGGGGCTTGAACCAACGACCTTGTGACTGTGAATGATAACCTCTGACCGCCGTTAGATGTTCCTATTGATCCCAGAATTTCAGTTAAGCCGATTCCATTGCCTGGAGTATTTGCATTGGCGCCCTCGACACACCAGTCCCTTCACGTTCCAACACCGCTGACTCACTGGCTTCCTGTTGGAAGCCGTCTCGGTGCAATAACACTGACCCCACCCTGATACTCCGACTCCGACAAACAAGTCATTGCCTCAACTGGTGATTAGAACCCAGGGAACTTCAGAGAGTGTTCCACCCACCAACCAGGACTGATTCATTCGTGAGAGAGAGAGAGCGGGGGGAGGGGAGAGAGAAGGGGAGAGGAGGGGGAAGGAGAGGAGAGGAGGGGGGGGAGAGGAGGGGGAGAGTGAGGGAGGGGGGAGACTGAGGGAGAGAGAGGAGGAGAAGAGAGGGGGGAGGGGAGAGAGAAAGAGAGAGACGGGGAGAGGAGGAGGAGGGGGAGAGGGAAGGAGAGGAGAAGAGGGGGGGAGAGGAGGGGGAGAGTGAGGGAGGGGGGAGAGTGAGGGGAGAGAGAGGAGAAGAGAGAGGGGGGAGGGGAGAAAGGAGGGAGTGGTGGAGGAGGAGGAGGGGTGAGGAGGAGGGGGGGAGGGGGAGAGGAAGGAGGAGGAGGGGGGGAGGGGGAGAGGAAGGAGGGGGAGGGGGAAGGGAGGGGGGGAGAGGAGGAGGGGGGCGAAAGGAAGGGGAGGAGAGAGAGCGGGAGAGGGAGGGAGGGAGGAGGAGGATTTATTGACCACAGTCTGACTTTGTGCAGAAGTTAATGTTTTCTGGCGGTGAGACTGGGGGAAGATCTCGAAGCAGGTAAGGGAGGAGGGGGAGGTTATTCCTGGAGTTTAACTCTGGCGATTCTTCCCCAGTTCCCTGTCTGACATCAGGTTGACTTTTTCTATTGTGTTTGCTCTTCTCCTGGAGTGAAGTCTCCAAACGAAGCCTGGATGCGCGTTGAGTGAAGTGAAGCGAAGCCTGGGCAGGGAATCCCCCTTTGGAATCCACATTGTTCCAGTGGTTCCACCTTTTGTGGCAACAAGTTTCAGCAACAACCTCCACTCCCACTCGGACCTCACTGTCCTCGGCCTCTTGCATTGCTCCACGGAAGCTCAACGTAACCTCCTCTTCCGATTCGGCACTCTGCAGCCTTCTGGACTCAATATTGAGTTCAACAATTTCAGATCATAACCTCGGCCTCTATTACATTTTTACTTATATTTTTTTCCCACCCCTTTGTTTTGGGTTTTACCTTCTCCCCCCCCACCTTTATTTTTTCCCTCTCTCCCACATGGCAGCTGTCTCTCATCCTGCCAGTACACTTCACACCTAATCTCAGCCGTCTTTTGTCTCCACTGTCCTATCACCATCTCGTCTGGTTTTGAATACCTCTTAATGTCTCTTCACTTCTTTTGTTCTATCGCAGCCCTGCCTTTGATCGATTTCATTTTCTTTCCGGTTTTGAAAAAGGGTTTTCACCTGAAACGTCGACTATAATTTCTCTCCACGGATGTTGCCTGGCCTGCTGAGTTGTTCCAGCATTTTCTGTTGTTATTTCAGCAACAACCTGTCAGCTTGTTCCATTCCGTGGCCCGGGGGGTCCCAGTACCCTGGACAAACACTTTCTTTTCAATAAACCTGGTGTGAAGCCATTGCAATGGTGCATTGGGCTGGGCGAGGGTGTGAAAGGCAGGCCAGGGGCCACAGGGTGGGCTTGGGGCGGGGGTGGTTGGGGTGGTATTGCTGGGGTTGAGCTCCCCCCTTCAGGCCGGCAGAGGTTTGCCCCAAGCCTGGCAGCGTATGTTCAATGACGCACCTGGAGGGGGAGGGGCCCGGACACCTGGAGGGGGAGGGGCCCCAGACACCTGGAGGGGGAGGGGGCCCGGACACCTGGAGGGGGAAGGGCCCCGGACACCTGGAGGGGGAGGGGGCCCGGACACCTGGAGGGGGAGGGGGCCCGGACACCTGGAGGGGGAGGGGGCCCGGACACCTGGAGGGGGAGGGGGCCCGGACACCTGGAGGGGGAGGGGGCCCGGACACCTGGAGGGGGAGGGGGCCCGGACACCTGGAGGGGGAGGGGGCCCGGACACCTGGAGGGGGAGGGGGCCCGGACACCTGGAGGGGGAGGGGGCCCGGACACCTGGAGGGGGAGGGGGCCCGGACACCTGGAGGGGGAGGGGGCCCGGACACCTGGAGGGGGAGGGGGCCCGGACACCTGGAGGGGGAGGGGGCCCGGACACCTGGAGGGGAGGGGGCCCGGACACCTGGAGGGGGAGGGGGCCCGGACACCTGGAGGGGGAGGGGGCCCGGACACCTGGAGGGGGAGGGGGCCCGGACACCTGGAGGGGGAGGGGGCCAGGAGACCTGGCGGGGGAGGGGCCCCGGACACCTGGAGGGGGAGGGGCCCCGGACACCTGGAGGGGGAGGGGCTCGGACACCTGGAGGGGCCTGGAGGGGGAGGGGCCCGGAGACCTGGCGGGGGGAGGGGCCCGGAGACCTGGCGGGGGAGGGGCCCGGAGACCTGGCGGGGGAGGGGCCTGGCGGGGGAGGGGCCCGGAGACCTGGCGGGGGAGGGGCCTGGAGGGGGAGGGGCCGGAGACCTGGCGGGGGAGGGGCCCGGAGACCTGGCGGGGGAGGGGCCCGGAGACCTGGCGGGGGAGGGGCCCGAGACCTGGAGGGGAGGGACCTGGAGGGGGAGGGGCCTGGAGGGGGAGGGGCCCGGAGACCTGGAGGGGGAGGGGCCCGGAGACCTGGAGGGGGAGGGGCCCGGACACCTGGAGGGGGAGGGGCCGGGACACCTGGAGGGGGAGGGGCCGGGACACCTGGAGGGGGAGGGGCCGAGACACGTGGCGGGGGAGGGGCCGAGACACGTGGAGGGGGAGGGGCCGAGACACCTGGAGGGGGAGGGGCCGAGACACCTGGAGGGGGAGGGGCCGGGACACCTGGAGGGGGAGGGGCCGAGACACCTGGAGGGGGAGGGGCCGAGACACCTGGAGGGGGAGGGGCCGAGACACCTGGAGGGGGAGGGGCCGAGACACCTGGAGGGGAGGGGCCGAGACACCTGGAGGGGGAGGGGCCCGGAGACCTGGAGGGGGAGGGGCCCGGAGACCTGGAGGGGGAGGGGCCCGGAGACGGGGAGGGGCCCGGGGAGGGGGAGGGGCCCGGAGACCTGGAGGGGGAGGGGCCAGGGCACCCGGAGGGGGAGGGGCCAGGGCACCCGGAGGGGGAGGGGCCAGGGCACCCGGAGGGGCCCGGGCACCCGGAGGGGGAGGGGCCCGGACACACGGAGGGGGAGGGGCCCGGACACACGGAGGGGGAGGGGCCCGGACACCCGGAGGGGGAGGGGCCCGGACACCCGGAGGGGGAGGGGCCCGGACACACGGAGGGGGAGGGGCCCGGAGGGGGAGGGGCCCGGACACCCGGAGGGGGAGGGGCCCGGACACCCGGAGGGGGAGGGGCCCCGGACACCCGAGGGGGAGGGGCCCCGGACACCCGGAGGGGGGGGCCGGAGGCCCGGACACCCGGAGGGGGAGGGGCCCCGGAGGGGGAGGGGCCCGGACACCCGGAGGGGGAGGGGCCCGGACACCCGGAGGGGGAGGGGCCCCGGACACCCGGAGTGGGAGGGGCCCCGGACACCCGGAGGGGGGGGCCGGAGACCCGGAGGGGGAGGGGCCCCGGACACCTGGAGGGGGGGCTCGGAGACCTGGAGGGGGAGGGGCCGAGACACCTGGAGGGGTGGGGCCGGGACACCTGGAGGGGGAGGGGCCTGGGCACCTGGAGGGGGAGGGGCCGAGAGACCTGGAGGGGGTGGGGCCCGGACACCTGGAGGGGGTGGGGCCCGGACACCTGGAGGGGGTGGGGCCTGGACACCTGGAGGGGGAGGGGCCCCGGACACCTGGAGGGGGAGGGGCCCCGGACACCTGGAGGGGGAGGAGCCCGGACACATGGAGGGGGAGGGGCCCGGACACCTGGAGGGGGAGGGGCCCGGACACCTGGAGGGGGAGGGGCCCGGACACCTGGAGGGGGAGGGGCCTGGACACCTGGAGGGGGAGGGGCCCGGAGACCTGGAGGGGGAGGGGCCTGGACACCTGGAGGGGGAGGGGCCCGGAGACCTGGAGGGGGAGGGGCCCGGAGACCTGGAGGGGGAGGGGCCCAGAGACGTGGAGGGGGAGGGGCCGGGAGACCTGGAGGGGGAGGGGCCCGGAGACCTGGAGGGGGAGGGGCCCGGAGACCTGGAGGGGGAGGGGCCCGGAGACCTGGAGGGGGAGGGGCTCGGAGACCTGGAGGGGGAGGGGCCCGGAGACCTGGAGGGGGAGGGGCCCGGAGACCTGGAGGGGGAGGGGCCGAGACACCTGGAGGGGGAGGGGCCCGGACACGGGGGGGGGTTGGGGAAGTAGTGTGCGCGTGTCCGTCAATGTCAGCGTGTGTCTGGCTGACTAGCTGTCTGTCTGTATGAGGGTGGTTGTGTGGAGGTGTCTGTCTCTCTGTGTGGAGGTGTCTGTCTCTGTGCGTGGGGGTCTGTGTCTCACTGTGTGGGTGCCTGTGTCTCACTGTGTGGGTGCCTGTGTCTCTCTGTGTGTGGGGGTCTCTGTGTGGAGGCCTGTGTCTCTCTCTGTGGGGGTCTGTGTCTCTGCGGGGGTCTGTCTCTCTGTGTGGGGGCCTGTGTCTCTCTCTGTGTGGGGGTCTGTGTCTCACTGATTTCTGTGGTAATGTCTTTCAGTGAACCCATTGTGTGTCTGCTCCCTAGGTTTATCTGCAGCGATTCAGGTGACGATCCCGGATCCCTGGCAGGTGGCCATCCTCTTCCAGCCGGTTGTCCTGAAGTGTCAGTTTGACACGTCTGCCACACAGCCCCCCACCATCGTTTGGAAATACAAGTCCTTCTGTCGAGACCGGATATTGGACGCGTTCAGTCCCAGCAGTACGACCAATCAGGTGAACGACCAACTGCAGCAGGCAGATCCCAACTACAATCCGTACGTCAACTGTCCCGACACGTCTCGCACTGTACGGATTGTGGCTTCCAAACAGGGAAAAGCAGTGACACTGGACAACTATTACCAGGGGCGCAAGATAACCATAGTGAACGGTAAGCAGCGCGGTAACGGCGGCCAATCGCACTGTGCAGGAGGGTGGGCACCTGTGGGCTTGACTGAAGGTTCAGCGTCTGTGTCCGAACCTGATCCACAAACCTTCACTGTGTAAACAGTTGGGTAAATTACTTCAAATGGACTTAAAATCCCGAGAGAAACAGCCGGTGACAGACGGCTGATGATGTCCCTCCTCCCAAAATAAGCAGAACGCACGAATACACGGCACGGTTTCATTCACTAATATGGAATACAGACATCAATCCAGCTTTTATCGCAGGATAATCACCTGTAAATACAAGATTGCTGCCAGTGCTTATTTAATATTGAATCTTAAGCTGATTGGGAGCGAGGGATTAGGGATCTGGGATTGGGTGAGAAACGGGGTGATTTCTGAAGCAGGGACAGATTCTCTCCTGTTCCTGCTCACTGTTACCACAACATTTCTCAACATTTCGCTGTTTAGAAACAGGCATTGGCTTGGAGCAAATTAAAACCTGATATCCTCAGACTTGTGTGTAACAGAGAGAGATCTCGTGCACCACTCACTAACGTGTGTAACACAGAGAGAGACCTCGTGCACCACTCACTAACGTGTGTAACACGGAGAGAGATCTCGTGCACCACTCACTAACGTGTGTAACACAGAGAGAGACCTCGTGCACCGCGCACTAACGTGTAATGCAGAGAGAGATCTCGTGCACCACTCACTAACGTGTGTAACACAGAGAGAGACCTCGTGCACCACTCACTAACGTGTGTAACACAGAGAGAGACCTCGTGCACCGCGCACTAACGTGTAATGCAGAGAGAGATCTCGTGCACCACTCACTAACGTGTAATGCAGAGAGAGATCTCGTGCACTGCTCACTAACGTGTGTAACACAGAGAGATCTTGTGCATTGCTCACTAACGTGTGTAACACAGATCTCTCGTGCACCGCTCACTAACGTGTGTAACACAGAGATCTCTTGTGCACCACTCATTAATGTGTGTAACAGAGAGATCTCGTGCACTACCCACTAACGTGTGTAACACAGGGAGAGATCTTGTGCACTGCTCACTAACGTGTGTTACACAGGGAGAGATCTTGTGCACTGCTCACTAACGTGTGTAACACAGAGAGAGATCTCGTGCACAGCGCACTAACATGTGTAATGCAGAGGGAGATCTCATGCACTGCTCACTAACGTGTAACACAGAGATCTCGTGCATTGCTCACTAACGTGTGTAACACAGATCTCTCGTGCACCTTTCACTAACGTGTGTAACACAGAGATCTCTTGTGCACTGCTCATTAACGTGTGTAACACAGAGAGATCTCGTGCACTACCCACTAACGTGTGTAACACAGGGAGAGATCTTGTGCACCGCTCATTAACGTGTGTTACACAGGGAGAGATCTTGTGCACCGCTCATTAACGTGTGTAACACAGAGATCTCGTGCACTGCTCACTAACGTGTGTTACACAGGGAGAGATCTTGTGCACTGCTCACTAACGTGTGTTACACAGGGAGAGATCTTGTGCACTGCTCACTAATGTGCGTTACACAGGGAGAGATCTTGTGCACCGCTCACTCTTAACCCCAGTGCACAATGTTATGTTACCAGTCTCTGTGTCGGGGAGCAGTCTTTCACTAACCCAGAGCCGGCCAGTTTGCCATGCCCAGGTTTGGGTCCTGTCTACACTGTAGCCCGGCTGTAATGGTGAATTGCAGTGATGACTGAGTGTAGCTGGGAGTGTAGAAAGAGGCAGTGAGGGGTGCGTTTCCTGACTTGTTTAATGAACACTTCTGTCTCGTTCAGACGCTGACCTCAGTATTGCGCAGACAGCTTGGGGAGACAGCGGTGTGTATTACTGGCACTGTCACTGCATTCCAGGACCTGTCGGGGAACAATGAGGGATACGTGGAACTGCTCGTCCTGGGTAAGTGGCATCAGCAAATAAGAATCTAGCAAGGGCAGGACACGCCAGTGATTGGACATCGCGCTGGTACCGTTTTGCATCTCATTGATGACGTTATTCATGATTTCTGGTCCACTGGCATTGATTTGGCAGCACCACTGAAAAACAAAAATCGTTTAAAACTCTTTCCTTTCCTGAAGGCACTGACTCTCACTGGGGTACGGGTTCCACACACACTGACTCTCACTGGGGTACGGGTTCCACACACACTGACTCTCACTGGGGTACGGGCTCCACACACACTGACACTCACTGGGGTACGGGTCCCACACACACTGACTCTCACTGGGGTACGGGCTCCACACACACTGACTCTCACTGGGGTACGGGTTCCACACACACTGACTCTCACTGGGGTACGGGTTCCACACACACTGACTCTCACTGGGGTACGGGTTCCACACACACTGACTCTCACTGGGGTACGGGTTCCACACACACTGACTCTCACTGGGGTACGGGTTCCACACACACTGACCCTCACTGAGGTACGGGTCCACACACACTGACTCTCACTGGGGTACGGGTTCCACACACACTGACTCTCACTGGGGTACGGGTTCCACACACACTGACTCTCACTGGGGTACAGGTCCCACACACACTGACTCTCACTGGGGTACGGGTTTCCACACACACTGACCCTCACTGGGGTACGGGTTCCACACACATTCACTCTCACTGGGGTACGGGTTCCACACACACTGACTCTCACTGGGGGTACGGGTTCCACACACACTGACTCTCACTGGGGTACGGGTCCCACACACACTGACTCTCACTGGGGTACGGGTTCAAAAAAACGGACTCACTGGGGTACAGGTTCCACACACACTGACTCTCACTGGGGTATGGGTTCCACACACACTGACTCTCACTGGGGTACGGGTTCCACACACACTGACTCTCACTGGGGTACGGGTTCCACACACACTGACTCTCACTGGGGTACGGGTTCCACACACACTGACTCTCACTGGGGTACGGGTTCCACACACACTGACTCTCACTGGGGTACGGGTTCCACGCGTTGAATCCTATTGGTGACCGATCACCGATTGAGGGTTTGTGTGTATATGGAGGGGGCGTGTATGTGAAGGGGGACGGGTGTGTGAGGGTTTGTGTGAAGGGGGACGGGTGTGTGAGGGTGTGTGTGAAGGGGGACGGGTGTGTGAGGGTGTGATCGGGGGATGGGTGTGTGAGGGTGTGTGTGAAGGAGGACGGGTGTGTGAGGGTGTGTGTGAAGGGGGACGGGTGTGTGAGGGTGTGTGTGAAGGGGGACGGGTGTGTGAGGGTGTGTGTGAAGGGGGGACGGGTGTGTGAGGGTGTGTGTGAAGGGGGGACGGGTGTGTGAGGGTGTGTGTGAAGGGGGACGGGTGTGTGAGGGTGTGTGTGAAGGGGGATGGGTGTGTGAGGGTGTGTGTGAAGGGGGACGGGTGTGTGAGGGTGTGTGTGAAGGGGGACGGGTGTGTGAGGGTGTGTGTGAAGGGGGACGGGTGTGTGAGGGTGTGTGTGAAGGGGGATGGGTGTGTGAGGGTGTGTGAAGGGGGATGGGTGTGCGAGGGTGTGTGAAGGGGGATGGGTGTGTGAAGGGGGACGGGTGTGCGAGGGTGTGTGTGAAGGGACGGGTGTGCGAGGGTGTGTGTGAAGGGACGGGTGTGTGAGGGTGTGTGTGAAGGGACGGGTGTGTGAGGGTGTGTGTGAAGGGGGATGGGTGTGTGAGGGTGTGTGAAGGGGGATGGGTGTGCGAGGGTGTGTGAAGGGGGATGGGTGTGTGAAGGGGGACGGGTGTGCGAGGGTGTGTGTGAAGGGACGGGTGTGCGAGGGTGTGTGTGAAGGGACGGGTGTGTGAGGGTGTGTGTGAAGGGGCGGGTGTGAGGGTGTGTGTGAAGGGGGACGGGTGTGTGTGAAGGGGGCGGGTGTGAGGGTGTGTGTGAAGGGGGGACGGGTGTGTGAGGGTGTGTGTGAAGGGGGACGGGTGTGTGAGGGTGTGTGTGAAGGGGGACGGGTGTGTGAGGGTGTGTGTGAAGGGGGACGGGTGTGTGAGGGTGTGTGTGAAGGGGGACGGGTGTGTGAGGGTGTGTGTGAAGGGACGGGTGTGTGAGGGTGTGTGTGAAGGGGGACGGGTGTGTGAGGGTGTGTGTGAAGGGGGACGGGTGTGTGAGGGTGTGTGTGAAGGGGGGATGGGTGTGTGAAGGTGTGTGTGAAGGGGGGACGGGTGTGTGAAGGTGTGTGTGAAGGGGGACGGGTGTGTGAGGGTGTGTGAAGGGGGACGGGTGTGTGAGGGTGTGTGTGAAGGGGGGACGGGTGTGTGAGGGTGTGTGTGAAGGGGGACGGGTGTGTGAGGGTGTGTGTGAAGGGGGGACGGGTGTGTGAGGGTGTGTGTGAAGGGGGACGGGTGTGTGAGGGTGTGTGTGAAGGGGGACGGGTGTGTGAGGGTGTGTGTGAAGGGGGGATGGGTGTGTGAAGGTGTGTGTGAAGGGGGACGGGTGTGTGAGGGTGTGTGAAGGGGGACGGGTGTGTGAAGGGGGGATGGGTGTGTGAGGGTGTGTGTGAAGGGGGGACGGGTGTGTGAGGGTGTGTGTGAAGGGGGATGGGTGTGTGAGGGTGTGTGTGAAGGGGGGACGGGTGTGCGAGGGTGTGTGTGAAGGGGGACGGGTGTGTGGGTGTGTGAAGGGGGACGGGTGTGTGAGGGTGTGTGTGAAGGAGGACGGGTATGTGAGGGTGTGTGTGCAGGGGGACGGGTGTGCGAGGGTTTGTGTGAAGGGGGACGGGTGTGTGAGGGTGTGTGTGAAGGGGGACGGGTGTGTGTGAAGGGGGCGGGTGTGAGGGTGTGTGTGAAGGGGGACGGGTGTGTGAGGGTGTGTGAAGGGGGACGGGTGTGTGAAGGGGGGATGGGTGTGTGAGGGTGTGTGTGAAGGGGGGACGGGTGTGTGAGGGTGTGTGTGAAGGGGGATGGGTGTGTGAGGGTGTGTGTGAAGGGGGGACGGGTGTGCGAGGGTGTGTGTGAAGGGGGACGGGTGTGTGGGTGTGTGAAGGGGGACGGGTGTGTGAGGGTGTGTGTGAAGGGGGACGGGTGTGTGAGGGTGTGTGTGAAGGAGGACGGGTATGTGAGGGTGTGTGTGCAGGGGGACGGGTGTGCGAGGGTTTGTGTGAAGGGGGACGGGTGTGTGAGGGTGTGTGTGAAGGGGGACGGGTGTGTGAGGGTGTGTGTGAAGGGGGACGGGTGTGCGAGGGTGTGTGTGAAGGGGGACGGGTGTGTGAGGGTGTGTGTGAAGGGGGACGGGTGTGTGAGGGTGTGTGTGAAGGGGGACGGGTGTGTGAGGGTGTGTGTGAAGGGGGGATGGGTGTGTGAGGGTGTGTGTGCAGGGGGACGGGTGTGTGAGGGTGTGTGTGAAGGGGGACGGGTGTGCGAGGGTGTGTGAAGGGGGACGGGTGTGTGAGGGTGTGTGTGAAGGGGGACGGGTGTGTGAGGGTGTGTGTGAAGGGGGACGGGTGTGTGAGGGTGTGTGTGAAGGGGGACGGGTGTGTGAGGGTGTGTGATCGGGGGACGGGTGTGTGAGGGTGTGTGTGAAGGGGGCGGGTGTGTGAGGGTGTGTGTGAAGGGGGGATGGGTGTGTGAGGGTGTGTGTGAAGGGGGACGGGTGTGTGAGGGTGTGTGTGAAGGGGGACGGGTGTGTGAGGGTGTGTGATCGGGGGACGGGTGTGTGAGGGTGTGTGTGAAGGGGGCGGGTGTGTGAGGGTGTGTGTGAAGGGGGACGGGTGTGTGAGGGTGTGTGTGAAGGGGGGACGGGTGTGTGAGGGTGTGTGTGAAGGGGGCGGGTGTGTGAGGGTGTGTGTGAAGGGGGACGGGTGTGTGAGGGTTTGTGTGAAGGGGGACGGGTGTGTGAGGGTGTGTGTGAAGGGGGACGGGTGTGTGAGGGTGTGTGATCGGGGGACGGGTGTGTGAGGGTGTGTGTGAAGGGGGGACGGGTGTGTGAGGGTGTGTGTGAAGGGGGCGGGTGTGTGAGGGTGTGTGTGAAGGGGGCGGGTGTGTGAGGGTGTGTGTGAAGGGGGACGGGTGTGTGAGGGTGTGTGTGAAGGGGGGACGGGTGTGTGAGGGTGTGTGTGAAGGGGGCGGGTGTGTGAGGGTGTGTGTGAAGGGGGCGGGTGTGTGAGGGTGTGTGTGAAGGGGGACGGGTGTGTGAGGGTGTGTGATCGGGGGACGGGTGTGTGTGTGTGTGTATGTGTGTGAAGAGGGACAAACCACTTGTGCAAACAACCTACTTGCTGCAGAGATGCCCCGTCACAGACACACCTGCCCTGTGGGTTGTGATGCCTGCCTGTCTAGGAGGGGAGGGGAGGGTGTAACACGGATACACTCAGTCCTCTGCCTTTCGATGGGGTTGCTGCCATCTGGAAGGGGCTCTTGGGCAAAAGGAAAATTTAGTCGGGCAACAACAACCTTGTATTTATATAAGAACATAAGAAATAGGAGCAGGAGTAGGCCAATCGGCCCCTCGAGCCTGCTCCACCATTCAATAAGATCATGGCTGATCTGATCCTAACCTCAAATCTTCTATCACTCTGCATCCACCCGAACCCATGTGATCTCCCGGGAGAGGCGAAAAACCAGATAAAGACCCAATGGCCAATTTGGGAGAAAAAAATCTGGGAAATTCCTCTCCGACCCATCTAGGCGATCGAAATTCTTCCAGGAGATCACTCTGTCCCTATATTTTCTGCAGTACTTACCTTCTGTAAAGGCGATCTCCACCCCAGCCAGGAACAGGAATAAAACCATCTCCTGAAATCTAACAGAATTAGAACACAGTAGGAGCAGAACCAGGCTACACGGCCCCTGGGCCCACTCCACTACCCACAGGGCCATGACCATTCCGAACCCAGACTCATGTCCAATTTCCTGCCCGCTCCCCGTAACCCTTAATTCCCTTTACTTCTAGGAAACTATCTATTTCTGTTTTAAATTTATTTAATGATGTAGCTTCCACAGCTTTCTGGGGCAGCAAATTCCACAAACCTACCACCCTCTGAGTGAAGAAGTTTCTCCTCATCTCAGTTTTGAAAGAGCAGCCCCTTATTCTAAGATTATGCCCCCTAGTTCTAGTTTCACCCATCATTGGGAACATCCTCACCGCATCCACCCGATCAAGCCCCTTCACAATCTTATATGTTTCAATAAGATCGCCTCTCATTCTTCTGAACTCCAATGAGTAGAGTCCCAATCTACTCAACCTCTCCTCATATGACCACCCCCTCATCCCCGGGATTAACCGAGTGAACCTTCTTTGTACTGACTCGAGAGCAAGTATGTCTTTTCTTAAGTATGGACACCAAAACTGTATGCAGTATTCCAGGTGCGGTCTCACCAATACCTTGTACAACTGCAGCAATACCTCCCTGTTTTTATATTCTATCCCCCTAGCAATAAAAGCCAACATTCCATTGGCCTTCTTAATCACTTGCTGCACCTGCATACTAACCTTTTGAGTTTCGTGCACCAGGACCCCCAGATCCCTTTGTACTACAGTACTTTCCAGTTTCTTGCCATTAAGATAATAACTTGCTCTATGATTTTTCCTGCCAAAGTGCATAACCTCACACTTTCCAGCATTGTATTCCATCTGCCAAATCTCTGCCCACTTACTTAGCCTGTCTATGTCCCTTTGCAGGTTTTTTATGTCCTCCTCACTCACTACTTTCCCTCCCATCTTAATATCATCTGCAAACTTTGATATGTTACACTCGGTCCCCTCCTCCAAATCATTAATATAGATTGTAAAGAGTTGGGGACCCAGCACTGACCCCTGTGGAACACCACTAGTTACTGGTTGCCAATCTGAGAACGAACCATTTATCCCAACTCCCTGCTTTCTGTTAGAGAGCCAATCCTCCACCCACGCCAGAATATTACCCCCAATCCCGTGATTTTTTATCTTGAGCAATAATCTTTTGTGTGGCACCTTGTCAAATGCCTTTTGGAAGTCTAAATACACTACGTCCACTGGTTCCCCTTTATCCACCCTGTATGTTACTTCCTCAAAAAACTCCAGCAAATTTGTTAAACATGACTTCCCCTTCATGAAACCATGCTGAGTTTGCCCTGTTAAATTATGTTTATCCAAATGTCCCGTTACTGTCTCCTTAATAATGGACTCTAACATTTTACCAACCACAGATGTTAGGCTAACAGGTCTATAGTTTCCAGCCTTCTGCCTACTGCCCTTTTTAAATAAGGGTGTTACATTAGCAGTTTTCCAGTCTGCCGGGACCTTTGCTGAGTCCAGTGAGTTTTGGAAAATTATTACCAATGCATCCACAATCCCTACCGCTACTTCCCTCAAGACCCTAGGATGCAAGCCATCAGGTCCAGGGGATTTATCCGCCTTGAGTCCCATTATTTTACCAAGTACCACTTCCTTAGTGATTTTAATTGTATTTAGTTCCTCCCCCCCTAGAGCCCCCTGTTTGTCCAGTGTTGGGATATTCTTAGTGTCCTCTACTGTAAAGACTGATACAAAATAATTGTTCAGTGTTTTTGCCATCTCCATGTTTCCCACCATTAATTTCCCGGTCTCATCCTCTAAGGGACCAACATTTACTTTAGCCACCCTTTTTCTTTTTATATAACTATAGAAACTTTTACTGTCTGTTTTTATATTTTTTGCTAATTTACTTTCATAATCTATCTTCCCTTTCTTAATCAATCTTTTTGTTATTTTTTGCTGTCTTTTAAAGACTTCCCAATCTTCCATCCTCCCACTAGATTTGGCTACCTTATATGCCCTTGTTTTTAGTCGGATACTATCCTTAATTACTTTACTTAGCCACGGATGGCTATCTTTTCTTTTACACCCTTTTTTCCTCAGTGGAATATATTTTTTTTGGAAGTTGTAAAATAACTCCTTAAATGTACACCACTGGTCATGTACCGTCTTACCCTTTAACCTATTTTCCCAGTCCACTCTAATTAATTCCGCTCTCATACCTTCATAGTCTCCTTTATTCAAGCTCAGCACGCTTGTTTGAGATCCAACCTTCTCACCCTCTAATTGAATATGGAATTCAACCATGTTATGGTCACTCATTCCAAGGGGATCCTTTACTAGGACATTTTTAATTAATCCCGTCTCATTACACAGGACCAGATCTAAGGTTGCTTGCCCCCTGGTCGGTTCAGTTACATACTGCTCAAGAAACCCATCCCTAATACACTCAATGAACTCTTCCTCAAGGCTGCTCTGCCCAATTTGATTTGTCCAGTTAATATGATAATTAAAATCCCCCATAATTATAGCTGTTCCCTTATTACAAGCCTCAACTATTTCCTGATTAATACTCCGTCCAACAGAGTTGCAACTGTTCGGAGGCCTATAGACTACACCCACTAGTGTTTTTTTCCCCTTATTATTCCTTACCTCCACCCAAACTGTTTCACTATCCTGCCCCTTTGACCCAATATCATTTCTCTGTATTATAGTGATTCCTTCCTTTATTAACATAGCCACCCCACCTCCTCTCCCTTCCTGCCTGTCCTTCCTGATTGTTAAATAACCTGGTATGTTTAATTCCCAGTCATGGTCACCCTGCAGCCATGTTTCTGTAATGGCCACAAGATCATACCCATATGTCATTATTTGTGCCGTTAACTCATTCATTTTGTTACGAATGCTACGTGCATTCAGATAAAGAACTTTCAAATATGTTTTGTAACACTTAGTTCCTGTTTTTTCCCTTTTTATTACTTTACTTTTTACTCCATACCTTCTGTCCCTTCCTGACACATTCTGTTTTTTAATTCCCCCACTGCTACCTAGGTCTATGACCTTCTCTGTTGTCATTTCTATTATTTGCTCTCTAGAAACCTCCCCCCCACTAATTAGTTTAAAGCCCTCTCTACAGCCCTAGTTATATGATTCGCCAGGACTCTAGTCCCAGCACTGGCCAAGTGGAGTCCGTCCCAACAGAACAGCTCCCTCCTGTCCCAGTACTGGTGCCAGTGTCCCAAGAAGCAAAACCCATTTCTCCCACACCAGTCTTTGAGCCACGCATTTAACTCTTTAATTTTATTTATCCTAGCCAAATTCGCTCGTGGCTCAGGTAATAACCCAGAGATTATTACCCTTGAGGTTCTGTTTTTTAATTTGACCCCTAGCTGCTCATACTCCTTTAACAGAACCGTCTTCCTTGTCCTATCTACGTCGTTTGTACCAACATGGACCACGACAACTGGATCCTCCCCCTCCCACTGCAAGTTTCTTTCCAGCCCAGAAGAGATGTCCTTAACCCTGGCACCAGGCAGGCCACACAGCCTTCGGGACTCCCGCTCTTGACTGCAGAGAACCCTATCTATCCCCCTAATGATACTATCCCCTACCACTACAACATTTCTTTTTACTCCCTCCACTTGAATGGCCCCCTGTACCACGGTGCTGTGGCCAGGTTGCTCATCCTCCCTGCAGTCCCCGCTCCCGCCCTCACAGGGAGTAAGAACCTCGATCCTGCTGGACAAGAGCAAGGGCTGCGTCTCCTTCAACACTACATCCTGGATCCCTGTACCTTCCTCACTCGTAGTCACACCGTCCTGTCCCTGACCACGGACTACATCTGCAGTAATTAACTTCATAGGTGTGACCATCTTCTGAAACATAGAGTCCAGGAACTTCTCCCCCTCCCTGATGTGTCGCAGTGTCTGAAGCTCGGTCTCAAGCTCCATAACATGGAACTTGAGTTCCTCTAGCAGCAAACACTTGTCGCAGATGTAATCACCTTGAGCCTCTATTCAATAGGACTTACCAACTTAAAGGTATGAAAGAGAAGAGAAGGAAGAAAACCAACCAACCAGCTGATCACCAACCTGCTCCTTGAATACTGTCTGTGGAGCCTGTTTGGTTGACTCGTCTCGCTGCTTTGCCTCCGCAGTGCTGTCTAAGCCTGGGAGTGGGGAACAAAACAGAGCAAAAAACACACCCTCACCTCCCACTTATCCGAACTCTCCCACTTAGCAAAACTCCAGCTGCACTCAATGCACAAAGCACTCCGTGCACTGCACTAGCCCCTCCCCTTTTATACCCAGATTCTACTTCCGGTTTAAACTGCCCAAGAGTTTAAAAAACCCTTAAAAAATTAAACTTACTTCAAATAATTGACTTCTTAACACACTAAAATTCACAAAATACACTTAAATGATTTTTCTCCCACTTAGCAAAACTCCAGCTGCACTCAATGCACAAAGCACTCCGTGCACTGCACTAGCCCCTCCCCTTTTATACCCAGATTCTACTTCCGGTTTAAACTGCCCAAGAGTTTAAAAAACCCTTAAAAAATTAAACTTACTTCAAATAATTGACTTCTTAACACACTAAAATTCACAAAATACACTTAAATGATTTTTCTCCCACTTAGCAAAACTCCAGCTGCACTCAATGCACAAAGCACTCCGTGCACTGCACTAGCCCCTCCCCTTTTATACCCAGATTCTACTTCCGGTTTAAACTGCCCAAGAGTTTAAAAAACCCTTAAAAAATTAAACTTACTTCAAATAATTGACTTCTTAACACACTAAAATTCACAAAATACACTTAAATGATTTTTCTCCCACTTAGCAAAACTCCAGCTGCACTCAATGCACAAAGCACTCCGTGCACTGCACTAGCCCCTCCCCTTTTATACCCAGATTCTACTTCCGGTTTAAACTGCCCAAGAGTTTAAAAAACCCTTAAAAAATTAAACTTACTTCAAATAATTGACTTCTTAACACACTAAAATTCACAAAATACACTTAAATGATTTTTCTCCCACTTAGCAAAACTCCAGCTGCACTCAATGCACAAAGCACTCCGTGCACTGCACTAGCCCCTCCCCTTTTATACCCAGATTCTACTTCCGGTTTAAACTGCCCAAGAGTTTAAAAAACCCTTAAAAAATTAAACTTACTTCAAATAATTGACTTCTTAACACACTAAAATTCACAAAATACACTTAAATGATTTTTCTCCCACTTAGCAAAACTCCAGCTGCACTCAATGCACAAAGCACTCCGTGCACTGCACTAGCCCCTCCCCTTTTATACCCAGATTCTACTTCCGGTTTAAACTGCCCAAGAGTTTAAAAAACCCTTAAAAAATTAAACTTACTTCAAATAATTGACTTCTTAACACACTAAAATTCACAAAATACACTTAAATGATTTTTCTCCCACTTAGCAAAACTCCAGCTGCACTCAATGCACAAAGCACTCCGTGCACTGCACTAGCCCCTCCCCTTTTATACCCAGATTCTACTTCCGGTTTAAACTGCCCAAGAGTTTAAAAAACCCTTAAAAAATTAAACTTACTTCAAATAATTGACTTCTTAACACACTAAAATTCACAAAATACACTTAAATGATTTTTCTCCCACTTAGCAAAACTCCAGCTGCACTCAATGCACAAAGCACTCCGTGCACTGCACTAGCCCCTCCCCTTTTATACCCAGATTCTACTTCCGGTTTAAACTGCCCAAGAGTTTAAAAAACCCTTAAAAAATTAAACTTACTTCAAATAATTGACTTCTTAACACACTAAAATTCACAAAATACACTTAAATGATTTTTCTCCCACTTAGCAAAACTCCAGCTGCACTCAATGCACAAAGCACTCCGTGCACTGCACTAGCCCCTCCCCTTTTATACCCAGATTCTACTTCCGGTTTAAACTGCCCAAGAGTTTAAAAAACCCTTAAAAAATTAAACTTACTTCAAATAATTGACTTCTTAACACACTAAAATTCACAAAATACACTTAAATGATTTTTCTCCCACTTAGCAAAACTCCAACAGCACTCAATGCACAAAGCATATGGCGCCTCTAATGTAGTAAAACGTCCCAGGGCCCTTCACAGGAGCGATTATCAAACAAAATTCGCCCCTGAGCCACATACGGAGATATTAGGACAGGCGACCACAAGCTCGGTCAAAGAGGTCAGTTTTAAGGAGCGTCTTAAAGGAGTTCGGGAGGCGGAGAGGTTTAGGGAGGGAATTCCAGAGCTCGGGGCCCAGGCTGCTGAAGGCACGGCCGCCAATGGTGGAGCGATGGAAATCGGGGGGATGCGCAAGACCCAGTGTTTGGTTAACTGTGTTGGGCCAGTTTCCGATCAGTAATTCAGTTGTCCTCTCTCTTTTGTTCTCCAGGTAGAACAGGAGGGACAGCTGAACTTTTGCCAGGTGTACAGATAGGGAGCATGCAAGGTACTGACCTCGACTCGGCTGTGCGAGTAGAACTAGGCCCTTAATGGGGTAACGATGAGTTGATGACTGCACAGCATTGGTGTGGGTAGGAGAGGGGAACATCCATTACACCAATGGCGTGGTGTATTCTGTAGATATATAATGTACGGTGTGGATATATTCTGTACGTATATAACATGGTACGCAAAGAATGGCTAAAAATGATGGGTATATTTTGTATGCTAATGTGTGTAGAGACTGTGTCTGTGACATGTTGCGTGCAATGACTCTCGCACGTTTGATAATGTAGCCTGCATGCAGTGTGTAATGTACATTTGGTGTGTATTCTGCATCTATTTAATAGTATTTTGGTGAGACTAGATGGAGTTTGGAATGGAATCCGATCACAGCGATGTATAAATGCCTGACACTGGGTTTAGGATCCTCTGTGTCTAATTCAGTGAAAGCTGTGCCGAGGAGATGTGGTCACGCTCTGCGGGGGTTAGAGGGTCATGGCTGCGCTCTGCGGGGGTTAGAGGGTCATGGCCTCGCGCTGCAGGGTCAGAGGGTCATGGCCTCGCGCTGCGGGGTCAGGGGCTCGCTCTGCGGGGTCAGAGGGTCATGGCCTCGCTCTGCGGGGGTCAGAGGGTCATGGCCTCGCGCTGCGGGGTCAGGGGCTCGCTCTGCGGGGTCAGAGGGTCATGGCCTCGCTCTGCGGGGGTTAGAGGGTCATGGCCTCGCGCCGCAGGGTCAGAGGGTCATGGCCTTGCTCTGCGGGGGTTAGAGGATCACTCTACGGGGTCAGAGGGTCATGGCCTCGCGCTGTGGGGGTCAAAGAGTCACGGCCTTGCTCTGCAGGGGTCAGAGGGTTGCGGCCTCACACTGCGGGGTCGCGGGCTGGCTCTGCGGGGCCAGAGGGTCGCGGGCTGGCTCTGCGGGGCCAGAGGGTCGCGGGCTGGCTCTGCGGGGCCAGAGGGTCGCGGGCTGGCTCTGCGGGGCCAGAGGGTCGCGGGCTGGCTCTGCGGGGCCAGAGGGTCGCGGGCTGGCTCTGCGGGGCCAGAGGGTCGCGGGCTGGCTCTGCGGGGCCAGAGGGTCGCGGGCTGGCTCTGCGGGGCCAGAGGGTCGCGGGCTGGCTCTGCGGGGCCAGAGGGTCGCGAGCTGGCTCTGCGGGGCCAGGGGGTCGCGGGCTGGCTCTGCGGGGCCAGGGGGTCGCGGGCTGGCTCTGCGGGGCCAGGGGGTCGCGGGCTGGCTCTGCGGGGCCAGGGGGTCGCGGGCTGGCTCTGCGGGGCCAGGGGGTCGCGGGCTGGCTCTGCGGGGCCAGGGGGTCGCGGGCTGGCTCTGCGGGGCCAGGGGGTCGCGGGCTGGCTCTGCGGGGCCAGGGGGTCGCGGGCTGGCTCTGCGGGGCCAGGGGGTCGCGGGCTGGCTCTGCGGGGCCAGGGGGTCGCGGGCTGGCTCTGCGGGGCCAGGGGGTCGCGGGCTGGCTCTGCGGGGCCAGGGGGTCGCGGGCTGGCTCTGCGGGCTCAGGGGGTCGCGGGCTGGCTCTGCGGGCTCAGGGGGTCGCGGGCTCGCTCTGCGGGCTCAGGGGGTCGCGGGCTCGCACTGCGGGGTCAGGGGGTCGCGGCCTCGCACTGCGGGGTCAGAGAGTTTTCCAGCCACTCCCCGGGGTCACGGTTTGGGACTCACTAACTCCACTGCCAGCAGCCCTGACGATGCTCTGCTCACTCACAGGCTGGACTCTGACCTCCAGCCGACTGCCCCCTGCATGTTATTGGGGCTGTTGACGGGTGAGTAACATTAGCCGGGTCCTCGTCTGACCTTTCGAGTGAGGGGACTGACCGGGATTACAGTGGTGGCTTTCTGTAGTGAGGGGCAGTGTGTCACGCTGAATATGCTATCTGGTTGGTGACCTTGCCCACTGTGCTCTCTGCCCCTAGATTGGCTCTTTGTGGTCCTGGTGGTGCTGGGTGCCTTGGTGCTGTTCATACTGATCGGCATTTGCTGGTGCCAGTGCTGTCCTCACACCTGCTGCTGTTACCTGCGATGTCCCTGCTGCCCAGAGAAATGCTGCTGTCCGTGGGCACGTGAGTATAACCTCTGACCTCCGCCAGTCTCTCTCTCTCTGACCGCTCTATAACCTCTGACCTCCGCCGGTCTCTCTCTCTCTGACCGCTCTATAACCACTGATCTTCGCCGGTCTCTGGTCTCTGTCTATCTGACCGCTCTATAATCTCTGACCTCCGCTGGTCTCTGTCTATCTGACTGCTCTATAACCTCTGACCTCCACCGGTCTCTGTCTATCTGACCGCTCTATAACCTCTGACCTCCGCCGGTCTCTGTCTATCAGACCGATCTATAACCTCTGACCTCCACCGGTCTCTCTCTATCTGACCGCTCTATAACCTCTGACCTCCACCGGTCTCTGTCTATCTGACCGCTCTACAATCTCTGACCTCCACCGGTCTCTCTCTATCTGACCGCTCTATAACCTCTGACCTCCGCCGGTCTCTGTCTATCTGACCGCTCTATAATCTCTGACCTCCATCGGTCTCTGTCTATCTGACCGCTCTATAAACTCTGACCTCTGCCGGTCTCTCTCTATCTGACCACTCTATAACCTCTGACCTCCACCGGTCTCTGTCTATCTGACTGCTCTATAACCTCTGACCTCCACCGGTCTCTGTCTATCTGACTGCTCTATAACCTCTGACCTCCGCCGGTCTCTCTCTATCTGACCGCTCTATAATCTCTGACCTCCGCCGGTCTCTCTCTATCTGACCGCTCTATAACCTCTGACCTCCTTCGGTCTCTCTCTCTTACTATCAGACCGCTCTATTAGCCAATGTGGATTATAGGCAGAGCACTTTGGCGAAAATTAAAGGCAAAGCTGGGGAGAGAGTTCCAGATTTCCAGTCCCCTTTGTGTGAAGAACTCTCTCCCCCAAAAGGCTGTTGAGGCTGGGGGTCAAGTGAAAATTTCAAGACTGAGATTGATAGATTTCTGTTGGGTAAGGGTATTCAGGGTTACAGAATCAAGGCGGGTAAATGAAGTTAAGGTACAGATGAACCGCGATCTCATTGAATGGTGGAGCAGGATTGAGGGGGCTGAATGGGCCTCCTCCTGTTCCTGTGTAACAGGCTCGAGGGGCTGAATGGGCCTCCTCCTGTTCCTGTGTAACAGGCTCGAGGGGCTGAATGGGCCTCCTCCTGTTCCTGTGTAACAGACTCGAGGGGCTGAATGGGCCTCCTCCTGTTCCTGTGTAACAGGCTCGAGGGGCTGAATGGGCCTCCTCCTGTTCCTGTGTAACAGACTCGAGGGGCTGAATGGGCCTCCTCCTGTTCCTGTGTAACAGACTCGAGGGGCTGAATGGGCCTCCTCCTGTTCCTGTGTAACAGACTCGAGGGCTGAATGGGCCTAATCCTGCTCCTGTGTAACAGGCTCGAGGGGCTGAATGGGCCTCCTCCTGTTCCTGTGTAACAGACTCGAGGGCTGAATGGGCCTAATCCTGTTCCTGTGTAACAGACTCGAGGGCTGAATGGGCCTAATCCTGCTCCTGTGTAACAGGCTCGAGGGGCTGAATGGGCCTCCTCCTGTTCCTGTGTAACAGGCTCGAGGGGCTGAATGGCCTCCTGTTACAGGTGGTAGAGAGAAAACGGGGAATTATAGACCGGTAAGCCTGACATCAGTAGTGGGGAAAATGCTAGAGTCCATTATAAAAGATGTAATAGAAGAGCACTGGGAAAACAGTGACAGGATCGGACAAAGTCAACATGGATTTACAAAAGGTAAATCGTGCTTGACTAATCTACTGGAATTTTTTGAGGATGTAACTGGTAGAATAGATAAGGGAGAACCAGTGGATGTGGGGTATTTGGACTTTCAGAAGGCTTTCGATAAGGTCCCGCATAAGAGATTAGCATGTCAAGTTAAGGCACATGGGATTGGGGGCAAGATACTGACTTGGATAGAGAACTGGTTGGCAGACAGGAAGCAAAGAGTTGGAATAAACGGCTCTTTTTCCGAGTGGCGGGCAGTGACTAGTGGGGTACCGCAGGGATCGGTCCTAGGACCCCAGCTATTCACAATATATATTAATGATCTAGACGAGGGAACTAGATGTAATATCTCCAAGTTTGCAGACGACACAAAGCTGGGTGGGCGTGTGTGCTGTGAGGCGGATGCCGAGAAACTCCAGTATGATTTGGACAGATTGGGTGATTGGGCAGAAGCATGGCAGATGCAGTATAATGTGGATAAATGCGAGGTTATCCACTTTGGTGGCAAAAACAGGAAGGCAGATTATTATCTGAACGGCAATAGATTGGGAGAAGGGGAAGTGCAACGAGACCTGGGTGTCCTTGTGCACCAGTCGCTGAAGGTAAGCATGCAGGTGTAGCAGGCGCTTAAGAAGGCAAATGGTATGTTGGCCTTCGTAGCGAGAGGGTTCGAGTACAGGAACAAGGATGTCTTGCGCAGTTGTACAGGGCCTTGGTGAGACCATGCCTTGAGTATTGTGTGCAGTTTTGGTCGCCTTATCTGAGGAAGGATGTTCTTGCCATGGCGGGAGTGCAGCGAAGATTAAACAGACTGATACCTGGGATGGCAGGAATGACGTATGAGGAGAGATTGGGTCGATTGGGCTTATACTCGCTGGAGTTTAGAACAATGAGAGGGGATCTCATTGAAACTTATAAAATTCTAACAGGACTAGACAGACTAGATGCAGGAAGGATGTTCCCGATGGCGGGGGAGTTCAGAACCAGGGGTCACAGTCTAAGGATAAGGGGTAAGCCATTTAGGACAGAGATGAGGAGGAATTTCTTCACCCAGAGAGTGGTGAACCGATGGAATTCTCTACCACAGAAGGCAGTTGAGGCCAACTCATTAAATATATTCAAGAAGGAGTTGGATATATTTCTTAAGACTAAAGGGATATGGGGAGAAGTCAGGTACGGGGTACTGAATTTGGATGATCAGCCATGATCTCATTGAATGGCGGAGCAGGCTTGAGGGGCCGAATGGCCTACTCCTGCTCCTATCTTCTATGTTCCTGTGTAACAGGCTCGAGGGGCTGAATGGGCCTGTTCCTGTGTAACAGGCTCGAGGGGCTGAATGGGTCTCCTCCTCTTCCTGTGTAACAGGCTCGAGGGACTGAATGGGCCTCCTCCTGTTCCTGTGTAACAGGCTCGAGGGGCTGAATGGGCCTCCTCCTGTTCCTGTGTAACAGGCTCGAGGGGCTGAATGGGCCTCCTCCTGTTCCTGTGTAACAGGCTCGAGGGGCTGAATGGGCCTCCTCCTGTTCCTGTGTAACAGGCTCGAGGGGCTGAATGGGCCTCCTCCTGTTCCTGTGTAACAGGCTCGAGGGGCTGAATGGGCCTGTTCCTGTGTAACAGGCTCGAGGGGCTGAATGGGTCTCCTCCTCTTCCTGTGTAACAGGCTCGAGGGGCTGAATGGGCCTCCTCCTGTTCCTGTGTAACAGGCTCGAGGGGCTGAATGGGCCTCCTGTTCCTACGTTCCTATATACAGGTAATTGCAAATCCTCCATCTCTTTATATCGCGTTGATTTACGCTCCTTCACTGTGTTTCCAGAATAATTTCCCGAGGGGTGGGGGGGGTGCGGACTGCTAATGTCCGGGCGCCCACTGCGAGTGTTTTAACCTGCTGTTTCTCTCCCAGTTTACCACGCAGGGAAAGCGGCCACGGCGGGAGTTCCCAGCATCTACGCCCCCAGCTCCTACGCGGCCAGCGCCTACTCCCACCCCAGTCAGCTGAAGATGCAGCCCCCTCTTCCGGTCATGGTCCCGATGACGCAGTTCAACGGAGGATACGGATCCGATTACGACGGAGCGAGTTCAGGTAATGGGAATGGAATCTCAGCCTGTGAACAGAGCCCGGGATCCGGTTTGGGATCCGCTGCTTCAGAGCTCAGGAAAACCTTGGTTCTCTGTGGGGGTGGGGCGGTGGTTTATTACACTCGATATGGAGGAGCTTTACGAGGGTGTGGCCAGGACTGGGGAATTTCAGCTATGAGGAAAGACTGGATAGACTGGAGTTGTTTTCTTTGGAACAGAGAAGGCTGAGGGGAGATTTAATTGAGGTGTATAAAATTATGAGGGGCCCGACCTTAGCAGAGAGGTCAGAGGGAGCAGAGATTGAAAGTCATTGGTCGAAGGTTGAGGAGAACGTTTATCTCCCAGAGGGAGGTGGGGGTCTGGAACTCGCTGCCTGAAAGGGTGGTAGAAAGAAAAAACAGAAAGACTTGCATTTATATAGCGCCTTTTCCTTCACGACGTCCAGACGTCTCAAAGCGCTTTACAGCCAATGAAGGAAGTACTGTTTTTGAAGTGTGGTCACTGTTGTAATGTAGGAAACACGGCAGCCAATTTACACACAGCAAGCTCCCACAAACAGCACTGTGAAAATGGCCCAGATCATCTGTTTTAGTGATGTTGGTTGAGGGATAAATATTGGCCCCAGGACACCGGGGAGAACTCCCCCTGCTCTTCTTCCAATAGTGGCCGCGGGATCTTTTATGTCCATCTGAGGGGGCAGACAGGGCCTCGGTTTAATGTCTCATCTGAAAGACGGCAACTCCGACAGTGCGGCTCTCCCTCAGTACTGACCCTCCGACAGTGCGGCTCTCCCTCAGTACTGACCCTCCGACAGTGCGGCGCTCCCTCAGTACTGCCCCTCCGACAGTGCGGCGCTCCCTCAGTACTGCCCCTCCGACAGTGCGGGACTGCCCCTCCGACAGTGCGGCGCTCCCTCAGTACTGCCCCTCCGAAAGTGCGGCGCTCCCTCAGTACTGCCCCTCTGACAGTGCGGCGCTCCCTCAGTACTGCCCCTCTGACAGTGCGGCGCTCCCTCAGTACTGCCCCTCTGACAGTGCGGCGCTCCCTCAGTACTGCCCCTCTGACAGTGCAGCGCTCCCTCAGTACTGCCCCTCCGACAGTGCGGCGCTCCCTCAGTACTGCCCCTCAGACAGTGTGGCGCTCCCTCAGTACTGCCCCTCCGACAGTGCGGCGCTCCCTCAGTACTGCCCCTCAGACAGTGTGGCGCTCCCTCAGTACTGCCCCTCCGACAGTGTGGCGCTCCCTCAGTACTGCCCCTCCGACAGTGCGGCGCTCCCTCAGTACTGCCCCTCCGACAGTGCGGCGCTCCCTCAGTACTGCCCCTCCGACAGTGCGGCGCTCCCTCAGTACTGCACTGGGAGTGTCAGCCTAGATTTATGTGCTCAAGTCCCTGGAGTGGGACTTGAACCCACAACCTTCTGGGCTCAGAGGCGAGGGTGCTGCCCACTGAGCCACAGCTGACAGCCTCATCACATTTAATAAGTACTTGGATATGTACTTGAAGTGCCGGAACCTACAGGGCTCTGGACCAAGAGCTGGAAAGTGGGACTAGGCTGGATAGCTCATCTGTTACCCTCAGTACCGGCGGTTATTACCTCTACGTGCCCCTTGTCCTTCCTATATCAGCCGTTCGCTGATCTACAGAGCAGCCGCAGGAACCAGTTCCCCTCGATCAGGGCCACGGCTGTGCTCTAACCTGGCTGTGGGACATGTCTGTCCCAGGGCCAGGACTGGTACCCCTCTGTACCACCAGACTGAAGGGTGTGCCTGCGGCGGTTCAGAGTTTGTGTACCTGCAGCCTGTAATCAGCCAGCTCACTGGCAGTTGGTGTGGGGAGTTAGTGTGGGCATCAGATTAACATCACGCCTGCGATTAGTCAGTGAGTTCTGTGGGTGTGAGCAGGTTTTAACTCGATCTTCCAGTGATTGCTGGTTTGTTAATAACTGCCCTGTTCTCAGGGGAAAGGTTCGATATAAAAGCTCCTGAGAGATTCCAGCCAGCAGTAACTGGGCTGATATTAACCGGGGTCTCAGTGCTCACCAGCGGCCACTCTGAAACCCGCCTATCCTTCTCCTGTTGGTGAAAGGATAGGCGGGTTTGAGCTGTAACTCGATCCGGAGAGTGCTGTCTGGTAAATATAACCACACTGTGGAAAAAACACTCCCTGCCAGACCGACCCAGACTGTGCAGCTGAAGCTTAAAGAGAGCCTGACTGACCGAGGCCGAGGGCATGGAGAGGGGGCACGGACTGTAACCGGGCACCAGGAGGGGTCATGGACTGTAACCCTGCACCGGGAGGGGTCACGGACTTGAACCGGGCACCAGGAGAGGTCACGGACTGTAACTGGGCACGGAGAGGGGTCCTGGACTGTAACCCTGCACTGGGAGGGTTCACGGACTGTAACCGGGCACCGGGTGGGGTCACGGACTGTAACCCTTCACCGGGAGGGGGTCACGGACTGTAGCCCTGCACCGGGAGAGGTCACGGACTGTAACCCTGCACCGGGAGGGGTCACAGACTTGAACCGGGCACCAGGAGGGGTCACGGACTGTAACTGGGCACGGAGAGGGGTCATGGACTGTAACCGGGCACCGGGAGGGTTCACGGACTGTAACCCTGCACCGGGAGTGGTCACGGACTGTAACCCTGCACCGGGAGGGGTCACGGACTGTAACCCTGCACCGGGAGTGGTCACGGACTGAAACCCTGCACCGACAGGGGTCACGGACTGTAACCCTGCACCGACAGGGGTCACGGACTGTAACCCTGCAGCGGGAGGGGTCACGGACTGTAACCATGCACCGGGAGGGGTCACGGACTGTAACCGGGCACCGGGAGGGGTCACGGACTGTAACCCTGCACCGGGAGGGGTCACGGACTGTAACCGGGCACCGGGAGGGGTCACGGACTGTAACCCTTCACCGGGACGGGTCACGGACTGTAACCGGGCACCGGGAGGGGACACGGACTGTAACCGGGCACCGGGAGGGGTCACGGGCTGTATCCCTGCACCAACAGGGGTCACGGACTGTAACCCTGCACCGGGAGGGGTCACGGACTGTAACCGGGCACCGGGAGGGGTCACGGGCTGTAAACCTGCACCGGGAGGGGTCACGGATTGTAACCCGGCACCGGGAGGGGCCACGGACTGTAACCGGGCACCGGGAGGGGTCACGGACTGTAACCGGGCACCGGGAGGGGTCACGGGCTGTAACCCTGCACCGGGAGGGGTCACGGACTGTAACCGGGCACCGGGAGGGGTCACGAACTGTAACCCTTCACCGGGAGGGGTCACGGACTGTAACCCTGCCCCGTAGGGGTCACGGACTGTAACCGGGCACCGGGAGGGGTCACGGACTGTAACCCTGCACCGGGAGGGGTCACGGACTGTAACCCTGCACCGGGAGGGGTCACGGACTGTAACCCTGCACCGACAGGGGTCACGGACTGTAACCCTGCACCGACAGGGGTCACGGACTGTAACCCTGCACCGACAGGGGTCACGGACTGAAACCCTGCAGCGGGAGGGGTCACGGACTGTAGCCATGCACCGGGAGGGGTCACGGACTGTAACCGGGCACCGGGAGGGGTCACGGACTGTAACCCTGCACCGGGAGGGGTCACGGACTGTAACCGGGCACCGGGAGGGGTCACGGACTGTAACCATGCACCGGGAGGGGTCACGGACTGTAACCGGGCACCGGGAGGGGTCACGGACTGTAACCCTGCACCGGGAGGGGTCACGGACTGTAACCCTGCACCGGGAGAGGTCACGGACTGTAACCGGGCACCGGGAGGGGTCACGGACTGTAACCCTTCACCGGGACGGGTCACGGACTGTAACCCTGCACCAGGAGGGGTCACGGACTGTAACCGGGCACCGGGATGGGTCACGGACTGTAACCCTGCACCGGGAGGGGTCACGGACTGTAACCCTTCACCGGGAGGGGTCACGGACTGTAACCCTTCACCGGGAGGGGTCACGGACTGTAACCCTTCACCGGGAGGGGTCACGGACTGTAACCCTGCACCGGGAGGGGTCACGGACTGTAACCCTGCACCGGGAGGGGTCACGGACTGTAACCCTTCACCGGGAGGGGTCACGGACTGTAACCCTGCACCGGGAGGGGTCACGGACTGTAACCCTGCACCGACAGGGGTCACGGACTGTAACCCGGCACCGGGAGGGGCCTCGGACTGTAACCGGGCACCGGGAGGGGTCACGGGCTGTAAACCTGCACCGGGAGGGGTCACGGATTGTAACCCGGCACCGGGAGGGGCCACGGACTGTAACCGGGCACCGGGAGGGGTCACGGACTGTAACCGGGCACCGGGAGGGGTCACGGGCTGTAACCCTGCACCGGGAGGGGTCACGGACTGTAACCGGGCACCGGGAGGGGTCACGAACTGTAACCCTTCACCGGGAGGGGTCACGGACTGTAACCCTGCCCCGTAGGGGTCACGGACTGTAACCGGGCACCGGGAGGGGTCACGGACTGTAACCCTGCACCGGGAGGGGTCACGGACTGTAACCCTGCACCGACAGGGGTCACGGACTGTAACCCTGCACCGACAGGGGTCACGGACTGTAACCCTGCACCGACAGGGGTCACGGACTGAAACCCTGCAGCGGGAGGGGTCACGGACTGTAACCATGCACCGGGAGGGGTCACGGACTGTAACCGGGCACCGGGAGGGGTCACGGACTGTAACCCTGCACCGGGAGGGGTCACGGACTGTAACCGGGCACCGGGAGGGGTCACGGACTGTAACCATGCACCGGGAGGGGTCACGGACTGTAACCGGGCACCGGGAGGGGTCACGGACTGTAACCCTGCACCGGGAGGGGTCACGGACTGTAACCCTGCACCGGGAGAGGTCACGGACTGTAACCGGGCACCGGGAGGGGTCACGGACTGTAACCCTTCACCGGGACGGGTCACGGACTGTAACCCTGCACCAGGAGGGGTCACGGACTGTAACCGGGCACCGGGATGGGTCACGGACTGTAACCCTGCACCGGGAGGGGTCACGGACTGTAACCCTTCACCGGGAGGGGTCACGGACTGTAACCCTTCACCGGGAGGGGTCACGGACTGTAACCCTGCACCGGGAGGGGTCACGGACTGTAACCCTGCACCGGGAGGGGTCACGGACTGTAACCCTTCACCGGGAGGGGTCACGGACTGTAACCCTGCACCGGGAGGGGTCACGGACTGTAACCCTGCACCGACAGGGGTCACGGACTGTAACCCGGCACCGGGAGGGGCCACGGACTGTAACCGGGCACCGGGAGGGGTCACGGACTGTAACCCTGCACCGACAGGGGTCACGGACTGTAACCCTGCACCGGGAGGGGACACGGACTGTAACCGGGCACCGGGAGGGGTCACGGACTGTAACCCTGCACCGACAGGGGTCACGGACTGTAACCCGGCACCGGGAGGGGCCACGGACTGTAACCGGGCACCGGGAGGGGCCACGGACTGTAACCGGGCACCGGGAGGGGTCACGGGCTGTAACCCTGCACCAACAGGGGTCACGGACTGTAACCCTGCACCGGGAGGGGTCACGGACTGTAACCGGGCACCGGGAGGGGTCACGGGCTGTAAACCTGCACCGGGAGGGGTCACGGACTGTAACCCGGCACCGGGAGGGGCCACGGACTGTAACCGGGCACCGGGAGGGGTCACGGACTGTAACCGGGCACCGGGAGGGGTCACGGGCTGTAACCCTGCACCGGGAGGGGTCACGGACTGTAACCGGGCACCGGGATGGGTCACGAACTGTAACCCTTCACCGGGAGGGGTCACGGACTGTAACCCTGCCCCGTAGGGGTCACGGACTGTAACCGGGCACCGGGAGGGGTCACGGACTGTAACCCTGCACCGGGAGGGGTCACGGACTGTAACCCTGCACCGACAGGGGTCACGGACTGTAACCCTGCACCGACAGGGGTCACGGACTGTAACCCTGCACCGACAGGGGTCACGGACTGTAACCCTGCAGCGGGAGGGGTCACGGACTGTAACCATGCACCGGGAGGGGTCACGGACTGTAACTGGGCACCGGGAGGGGTCACGGACTGTAACCCTGCACCGGGAGGGGTCACGGACTGTAACCGGGCACCGGGAGGGGTCACGGACTGTAACCATGCACCGGGAGGGGTCACGGACTGTAACCGGGCACCGGGAGGGGTCACGGACTGTAACCCTGCACCGGGAGGGGTCACGGACTGTAACCCTGCACCGGGAGAGGTCACGGACTGTAACCGGGCACCGGGAGGGGTCACGGACTGTAACCCTTCACCGGGACGGGTCACGGACTGTAACCCTGCACCAGGAGGGGTCACGGACTGTAACCGGGCACCGGGATGGGTCACGGACTGTAACCCTGCACCGGGAGGGGTCACGGACTGTAACCCTTCACCGGGAGGGGTCACGGACTGTAACCCTTCACCGGGAGGGGTCACGGACTGTAACCCTGCACCGGGAGGGGTCACGGACTGTAACCCTTCACCGGGAGGGGTCACGGACTGTAACCCTTCACCGGGAGGGGTCACGGACTGTAACCCTGCACCGGGAGGGGTCACGGACTGTAACCCTGCACCGGGAGGGGTCACGGACTTGAACCCTGCACCGGGAGGGGTCACGGACTGTAACCCTGCACCAACAGTGGTCACGGACTGTAACCCTGCACCGGGAGGGGTCACGGGCTGTAAACCTGCACCGGGAGGGGTCACGGGCTGTAACCCTTCACCGGGAGGGGTCACGGACTGTAACCCTGCACCGGGAGGGGTCACGGACTGTAACCGGGCACCGGGAGGGGTCACGGACTGTAACCCTGCACCGGGAGGGGTCACGGACTGTAGCCCTGCACCGACAGGGATCACGGACTGTAACCCTGCACCGACAGGGGTCACGGACTGTAACCCTGCACCGACAGGGTCACGGACTGTAACCCTGCACCGGGAGGGGTCACGGACTGTAACCGGGCACCGGGAGGGGTCACGGACTGTAACCATGCACCGGGAGGGGTCACGGACTGTAACCGGGCACCGGGAGGGGTCACGGACTGTAACCCTGCAGCGGGAGGGGTCACGGACTGTAACCCTGCAGCGGGAGGGGTCACGGACTGTAACCGGGCAACGGGAGGGGTCACGGACTGTAACCCTGCACCGACAGGGGTCACGGACTGTAACCCTGCACCAGGAGGGGTCACGGACTGTAACCCTGCACCGGGAGGGTTCACGGACTGTAACCCTTCACCGGGAGGGGTCACGGACTGTAACCCTGCACCAGGAGGGGTCACGGACTGTAACCCTGCACCAACAGGGGTCACGGACTGTAACCCTGCACTGGGAGGGGTCACAGACTGTAACCGGGCACCGGGAGGGGTCACGGACTGTAACCAGGCACGGGGAGGGGTCACGGACTGTAACCGGGCACGGGGAGGGGTCGCTAACTGTAACCGAGCAAGTGTTGGAAGTTGGGCAGAGATGTAGTGAGAGGTAGACAACTTGAATGGGGGCGGAATGGGTTGGGAGGGGGGGGGCGGGGGGAGGTTTACCCCTTGGGCAGGGCCTGGTGCTGGGGGCAGGAGGCAGGGGGCTGGGGCAGAGCCTGGTCCTGAGGCAGAGGCAGGGGGCTGGGGCTGGGGGCAGAGCCTGGTCCTGAGGCAGAGGCAGGGCCTTGGGGCAGGGGGTTGGGGACAGGGCCTGGTCCAGAGGCAGGGCCTGGGGGCTGGGGACAGGGCCTGGTCCTGAGGCAGAGGCAGGGCCTTGGGGCAGGTGGTTGGGGACAGGGCCTGGTCCTGAGGCTGGGGCAGGGCCCTGGCACTGGGGGCTGGGACAGATCCTGGGATGTCGGTTGCCGAGGCCGGATGTTACTGTTGAAGCCTGTTGCTGGCTGTTGTGTTTTATGCTGACTGATTTCTCTTGTTTTTAACTCTTTATTTTCCAGTTGGAAACCACAGTCGTGTTCCTCTGCTCCACGAACAGGACACTGCAAACTCCGGTGAGTGTGAGTTAGTGTCGGTGTTCACACTTAGCTCTGAGTTAGTGTCAGTGTTCACACTTAGCTCTGAGTTAGTGTCAGTGTTCACACTGAGCTCTGAGTTAGTGTCGGTGTTCACACTTAGCTCTGAGTTGGTGTCGGTGTTCACACTTAGCTCTGAGTTGGTGTCAGTGTTCACACTGAGTTGTGAGAGTTAGTCTTCTTGCTCAAGCAACTATCCAATTCCCTTTTTCCCTTTTAAGGCCTCCGCTACGCTATTAGCAAAGAACTCCACCTACTAACCGCCCTCTGTAAACAGGTTTTTCAACTTCCCTTTTATTTTATTTTGTCGTTGTCTTATTTTTATGCACTCGTATTACCAGCTTATTTAACTGTGTAAACAATCTCCCTGTTTACCATCGACAACCTTTAACTGTCTCCGTTCTGGTGAATAGTGAGGAGGGTGTGTTTCGGATGTGAAGTCTACCTGAGACTGGTCAACTGCTCTACCGTGAGGGCTCCCACTCAATCCACCGATGCCCCCATCCAGGGGGGTGGAATCACACAGACTCACCCTGGTGCTGGAAGCTGTGATACACGTTCCCCCAGTGCCTCCAACAATCTCCTGTGCTGGGAGGCCGGGACATGAGGACCCTGGCCTCACCAGCTGGAAAGGGAAGTGAGTCCCACCTCCACCTGGTTTTTCCACATGTTTCTGAGTCGACCAGACGTCTGGCCCACGAATGAAAGCAGGGCAGTGCTGCTTGTAGTTAGGGCAGTCTTGCTGTCAGCCTGGATCGAGTGTGTGTGCACTTCATGCAGAAAGGAGCTGGTTAATATTGCAATTGGTGGATGGTGAAATCCTGCTGGACTGTTGGCACAGATTGGGACATCGAGTCGAGCTCGCTCTGTGATCTCTGATAACACATTGGGACTTGCACTGAAGCACTGTTGCCTGTTTCCAGCATTTAATGTCATATTGCAATCTTTAAATTCTTTAAATGTCAGTTTGGCTCAGTGAAATCAGTTTTGCCTCTGCGTCACAGGGTTATGGGTTCAAGCCCCACTCCAAACATGCCCAGAATCTCACTGCAGTACTGTCGGGGCAGTAACGAGGGAGCGCCGCACTGTCGGAGGGGCAGTACTGAGGGAGCGCCGCACTGTCGGGGGCAGTACTGTCAGCTCTGATGCCAGGGTGTCCAGTGTCCAGCCTGGATCAAGTGGTCAATGAGGGAAGTGTTAGCAGCAGGTTAATTTCACCAGCTGAATGTACCGGTTGGCAGCCAGTGGCCACACTTTATCTTCAGTTTCTCTTCACTGTGGGGAAGTGAGCAGTGTGGCTTTGTGTACCAGGAAGTGGGCACATGGCCAGGTGCCAAACAATGGGGGAGGAGATGGGTTAAATGGAACAAGATGATGTTGACACGGTGTCGGTGTGTGGGGGGTAGGACGGAGTATGGGGGGGTGCAGGGGGGGTTGCTGCTGGGCTTTAATCAGGTTGGAACCTGTGTTGATTGGTTGTAAGTCTGAGTGAATGGGTGTTAACTCTGTCTCTCTCCCCACAGTGTGTGGGTGTTAACTCTGTCTCTCTCTCCACAGTGTGTGGGTGTTAACTCTGTCTCTCTCCACAGTGTGTGGGTGTTAACTCTGTCTCTCTCTCCACAGTGTGTGGGTGTTAACTCTGTCTCTCTCCACAGTGTGTGGGTGTTAACTCTGTCTCTCCCCACAGTGTGTGGGTGTTAACTCTGTCTCTCTCCACAGTGTGTGGGTGTTAACTCTGTCTCTCTCCCCACAGTGTGTGTGTGTTAACTCTGTCTCTCTCCACAGTGTGTGGGTGTTAACTCTGTCTCTCTCCACAGTGAATGGGTGTTAACTCTGTCTCTCTCCCCACAGTGTGTGGGTGTTAACTCTGTCTCTCTCTCCACAGTGTGTGGGTGTTAACTCTGTCTCTCTCCACAGTGTGTGGGTGTTAACTCTGTCTCTCCCCACAGTGTGTGGGTGTTAACTCTGTCTCTCTCCACAGTGTGTGGGTGTTAACTCTGTCTCTCTCCCCACAGTGTGTGGGTGTTAACTCTGTCTCTCTCCACAGTGTGTGGGTGTTAACTCTGTCTCTCTCCACAGTGTGTGGGTGTTAACTCTGTCTCTCTCTCCACAGTGTGTGGGTGTTAACTCTGTCTCTCTCCCCACAGTGTGTGGGTGTTAACTCTGTCTCTCTCCCCACAGTGTGTGGGTGTTAACTCTGTCTCTCTCCACAGTGTGTGGGTGTTAACTCTGTCTCTCTCCACAGTGTGTGGGTGTTAACTCTGTCTCTCTCCACAGTGTGTGGGTGTTAACTCTGTCTCTCTCCACAGTGTGTGGGTGTTAACTCTGTCTCTCTCTCCACAGTGTGTGGGTGTTAACTCTGTCTCTCTCTCCACAGTGTGTGGGTGTTAACTCTGTCTCTCTCCACAGTGTGTGGGTGTTAACTCTGTCTCTCTCCACAGTGTGTGGGTGTTAACTCTGTCTCTCTCCACAGTGTGTGGGTGTTAACTCTGTCTCTCTCTCCACAGTGTGTGGGTGTTAACTCTGTCTCTCTCTCCACAGTGTGTGGGTGTTAACTCTGTCTCTCTCTCCACAGTGTGTGGGTGTTAACTCTGTCTCTCTCCACAGTGTGTGGGTGTTAACTCTGTCTCTCTCCACAGTGTGTGGGTGTTAACTCTGTCTCTCTCCACAGTGTGTGGGTGTTAACTCTGTCTCTCTCCACAGTGTGTGGGTGTTAACTCTGTCTCTCTCTCCACAGTGTGTGGGTGTTAACTCTGTCTCTCTCTCCACAGTGTGTGGGTGTTAACTCTGTCTCTCTCCACAGTGTGTGGGTGTTAACTCTGTCTCTCTCTCCACAGTGTGTGGGTGTTAACTCTGTCTCTCTCCCACAGTGTGTGGGTGTTAACTCTGTCTCTCTCCCACAGTGTGTGGGTGTTAACTCTGTCTCTCTCCACAGTGTGTGGGTGTTAACTCTGTCTCTCTCCACAGTGTGTGGGTGTTAACTCTGTCTCTCTCCACAGTGTGTGGGTGTTAACTCTGTCTCTCTCTCCACAGTGTGTGGGTGTTAACTCTGTCTCTCTCTCCACAGTGTGTGGGTGTTAACTCTGTCTCTCTCCACAGTGTGTGGGTGTTAACTCTGTCTCTCTCCACAGTGTGTGGGTGTTAACTCTGTCTCTCTCCACAGTGTGTGGGTGTTAACTCTGTCTCTCTCCCACAGTGTGTGGGTGTTAACTCTGTCTCTCTCTCTCCACAGTGTGTGGGTGTTAACTCTGTCTCTCTCTCTCCACAGTGTGTGGGTGTTAACTCTGTCTCTCTCCACAGTGTGTGGGTGTTAACTCTGTCTCTCTCTCCACAGTGTGTGGGTGTTAACTCTGTCTCTCTCCACAGTGTGTGGGTGTTAACTCTGTCTCTCTCCCCACAGTGTGTGGGTGTTAACTCTGTCTCTCTCCACAGTGTGTGGGTGTTAACTCTGTCTCTCTCCACAGTGTGTGGGTGTTAACTCTGTCTCTCTCCACAGTGTGTGGGTGTTAACTCTGTCTCTCTCTCCACAGTGTGTGGGTGTTAACTCTGTCTCTCTCCCCACAGTGTGTGGGTGTTAACTCTGTCTCTCTCCCCACAGTGTGTGGGTGTTAACTCTGTCTCTCTCCCCACAGTGTGTGGGTGTTAACTCTGTCTCTCTCCACAGTGTGTGGGTGTTAACTCTGTCTCTCTCCACAGTGTGTGGGTGTTAACTCTGTCTCTCTCCCCACAGTGTGTGGGTGTTAACTCTGTCTCTCTCTCCACAGTGTGTGGGTGTTAACTCTGTCTCTCTCCACAGTGTGTGGGTGTTAACTCTGTCTCTCCACAGTGTGTGGGTGTTAACTCTGTCTCTCTCCCCACAGTGTGTGGGTGTTAACTCTGTCTCTCTCCACAGTGTGTGGGTGTTAACTCTGTCTCTCTCCCACAGTGTGTGGGTGTTAACTCTGTCTCTCTCTCCACAGTGTGTGGGTGTTAACTCTGTCTCTCTCCACAGTGTGTGGGTGTTAACTCTGTCTCTCTCCACAGTGTGTGGGTGTTAACTCTGTCTCTCTCCACAGTGTGTGGGTGTTAACTCTGTCTCTCTCTCCACAGTGTGTGGGTGTTAACTCTGTCTCTCTCCCCACAGTGTGTGGGTGTTAACTCTGTCTCTCTCTCCACAGTGTGTGGGTGTTAACTCTGTCTCTCTCCACAGTGTGTGGGTGTTAACTCTGTCTCTCTCTCCACAGTGTGTGGGTGTTAACTCTGTCTCTCTCCACAGTGTGTGGGTGTTAACTCTGTCTCTCCCCACAGCTGTGTGGGTGTTAACTCTGTCTCTCTCCCACAGTGTGTGGGTGTTAACTCTGTCTCTCTCCACAGTGTGTGGGTGTTAACTCTGTCTCTCTCCCCACAGTGTGTGGGTGTTAACTCTGTCTCTCTCCCCACAGTGTGTGGGTGTTAACTCTGTCTCTCTCTCCACAGTGTGTGGGTGTTAACTCTGTCTCTCTCCACAGTGTGTGGGTGTTAACTCTGTCTCTCTCTCCACAGTGTGTGGGTGTTAACTCTGTCTCTCTCCCACAGTGTGTGGGTGTTAACTCTGTCTCTCTCCCCACAGTGTGTGGGTGTTAACTCTGTCTCTCTCCACAGTGTGTGGGTGTTAACTCTGTCTCTCTCTCCACAGTGTGTGGGTGTTAACTCTGTCTCTCTCTCCACAGTGTGTGGGTGTTAACTCTGTCTCTCTCCACAGTGTGTGGGTGTTAACTCTGTCTCTCTCTCCACAGTGTGTGGGTGTTAACTCTGTCTCTCTCCACAGTGTGTGGGTGTTAACTCTGTCTCTCTCCCCACAGTGTGTGGGTGTTAACTCTGTCTCTCTCTCCACAGTGTGTGGGTGTTAACTCTGTCTCTCTCTCTCCACAGTGTGTGGGTGTTAACTCTGTCTCTCTCCACAGTGTGTGGGTGTTAACTCTGTCTCTCTCTCCACAGTGTGTGGGTGTTAACTCTGTCTCTCTCCACAGTGTGTGGGTGTTAACTCTGTCTCTCTCCCCACAGTGTGTGGGTGTTAACTCTGTCTCTCTCCACAGTGTGTGGGTGTTAACTCTGTCTCTCTCCACAGTGTGTGGTTGTTAACTCTGTCTCTCTCCACAGTGTGTGGGTGTTAACTCTGTCTCTCTCCACAGTGTGTGGGTGTTAACTCTGTCTCTCTCCACAGTGTGTGGGTGTTAACTCTGTCTCTCTCTCCACAGTGTGTGGGTGTTAACTCTGTCTCTCTCTCCACAGTGTGTGGGTGTTAACTCTGTCTCTCTCCACAGTGTGTGGGTGTTAACTCTGTCTCTCTCCACAGTGTGTGGGTGTTAACTCTGTCTCTCTCCACAGTGTGTGGGTGTTAACTCTGTCTCTCTCTCCACAGTGTGTGCGGTGTTAACTCTGTCTCTCTCCCCACAGTGTGTGGGTGTTAACTCTGTCTCTCTCCCCACAGTGTGTGGGTGTTAACTCTGTCTCTCTCCCCACAGTGTGTGGGTGTTAACTCTGTCTCTCTCCACAGTGTGTGGGTGTTAACTCTGTCTCTCTCTCCACAGTGTGTGGGTGTTAACTCTGTCTCTCTCCCCACAGTGTGTGGGTGTTAACTCTGTCTCTCTCTCCACAGTGTGTGGGTGTTAACTCTGTCTCTCCACAGTGTGTGGGTGTTAACTCTGTCTCTCTCCACAGTGTGTGGGTGTTAACTCTGTCTCTCTCCCCACAGTGTGTGGGTGTTAACTCTGTCTCTCTCCACAGTGTGTGGGTGTTAACTCTGTCTCTCCCCACAGTGTGTGGGTGTTAACTCTGTCTCTCTCTCCACAGTGTGTGGGTGTTAACTCTGTCTCTCTCCACAGTGTGTGGGTGTTAACTCTGTCTCTCTCCACAGTGTGTGGGTGTTAACTCTGTCTCTCTCCACAGTGTGTGGGTGTTAACTCTGTCTCTCTCTCCACAGTGTGTGGGTGTTAACTCTGTCTCTCTCCCCACAGTGTGTGGGTGTTAACTCTGTCTCTCTCTCCACAGTGTGTGGGTGTTAACTCTGTCTCTCTCCACAGTGTGTGGGTGTTAACTCTGTCTCTCTCTCCACAGTGTGTGGGTGTTAACTCTGTCTCTCTCCACAGTGTGTGGGTGTTAACTCTGTCTCTCTCCCCACAGTGTGTGGGTGTTAACTCTGTCTCTCTCCACAGTGTGTGGGTGTTAACTCTGTCTCTCTCTCCACAGTGTGTGGGTGTTAACTCTGTCTCTCTCTCCACAGTGTGTGGGTGTTAACTCTGTCTCTCCCCACAGTGTGTGGGTGTTAACTCTGTCTCTCTCCCCACAGTGTGTGGGTGTTAACTCTGTCTCTCTCCACAGTGTGTGGGTGTTAACTCTGTCTCTCTCCCCACAGTGTGTGGGTGTTAACTCTGTCTCTCTCCACAGTGTGTGGGTGTTAACTCTGTCTCTCTCTCCACAGTGTGTGGGTGTTAACTCTGTCTCTCTCCCACAGTGTGTGGGTGTTAACTCTGTCTCTCTCTCCACAGTGTGTGGGTGTTAACTCTGTCTCTCTCCCACAGTGTGTGGGTGTTAACTCTGTCTCTCTCCCCACAGTGTGTGGGTGTTAACTCTGTCTCTCTCTCCACAGTGTGTGGGTGTTAACTCTGTCTCTCTCCACAGTGTGTGGGTGTTAACTCTGTCTCTCCCCACAGTGTGTGGGTGTTAACTCTGTCTCTCTCCACAGTGTGTGGGTGTTAACTCTGTCTCTCTCCACAGTGTGTGGGTGTTAACTCTGTCTCTCTCTCCACAGTGTGTGGGTGTTAACTCTGTCTCTCTCCCACAGTGTGTGTGGGTGTTAACTCTGTCTCTCTCCCACAGTGTGTGGGTGTTAACTCTGTCTCTCTCCCCACAGTGTGTGGGTGTTAACTCTGTCTCTCTCCACAGTGTGTGGGTGTTAACTCTGTCTCTCTCCACAGTGTGTGGGTGTTAACTCTGTCTCTCTCCACAGTGTGTGGGTGTTAACTCTGTCTCTCTCCCACAGTGTGTGGGTGTTAACTCTGTCTCTCTCTCCACAGTGTGTGGGTGTTAACTCTGTCTCTCTCCACAGTGTGTGGGTGTTAACTCTGTCTCTCTCCACAGTGTGTGGGTGTTAACTCTGTCTCTCTCTCCACAGTGTGTGGGTGTTAACTCTGTCTCTCTCCACAGTGTGTGGGTGTTAACTCTGTCTCTCTCCACAGTGTGTGGGTGTTAACTCTGTCTCTCTCTCCACAGTGTGTGGGTGTTAACTCTGTCTCTCTCCACAGTGTGTGGGTGTTAACTCTGTCTCTCTCTCCACAGTGTGTGGGTGTTAACTCTGTCTCTCTCCACAGTGTGTGGGTGTTAACTCTGTCTCTCTCCCACAGTGTGTGGGTGTTAACTCTGTCTCTCTCCACAGTGTGTGGGTGTTAACTCTGTCTCTCTCCACAGTGTGTGGGTGTTAACTCTGTCTCTCTCCACAGTGTGTGGGTGTTAACTCTGTCTCTCTCCACAGTGTGTGGGTGTTAACTCTGTCTCTCTCCACAGTGTGTGGGTGTTAACTCTGTCTCTCTCTCCACAGTGTGTGGGTGTTAACTCTGTCTCTCTCCACAGTGTGTGGGTGTTAACTCTGTCTCTCTCCCACAGTGTGTGGGTGTTAACTCTGTCTCTCTCCCACAGTGTGTGGGTGTTAACTCTGTCTCTCTCTCCACAGTGTGTGGGTGTTAACTCTGTCTCTCTCCACAGTGTGTGGGTGTTAACTCTGTCTCTCTCCCACAGTGTGTGGGTGTTAACTCTGTCTCTCTCCACAGTGTGTGGGTGTTAACTCTGTCTCTCTCCACAGTGTGTGGGTGTTAACTCTGTCTCTCTCCACAGTGTGTGGGTGTTAACTCTGTCTCTCTCCCACAGTGTGTGGGTGTTAACTCTGTCTCTCTCCACAGTGTGTGGGTGTTAACTCTGTCTCTCTCCCACAGTGTGTGGGTGTTAACTCTGTCTCTCTCTCCACAGTGTGTGGGTGTTAACTCTGTCTCTCTCCCACAGTGTGTGGGTGTTAACTCTGTCTCTCTCCCACAGTGTGTGGGTGTTAACTCTGTCTCTCTCCACAGTGTGTGGGTGTTAACTCTGTCTCTCTCTCCACAGTGTGTGGGTGTTAACTCTGTCTCTCTCCACAGTGTGTGGGTGTTAACTCTGTCTCTCTCTCCACAGTGTGTGGGTGTTAACTCTGTCTCTCTCCACAGTGTGTGGGTGTTAACTCTGTCTCTCTCCCACAGTGTGTGGGTGTTAACTCTGTCTCTCTCCCACAGTGTGTGGGTGTTAACTCTGTCTCTCTCCCACAGTGTGTGGGTGTTAACTCTGTCTCTCTCCCACAGTGTGTGGGTGTTAACTCTGTCTCTCTCCCACAGTGTGTGGGTGTTAACTCTGTCTCTCTCTCCACAGTGTGTGGGTGTTAACTCTGTCTCTCTCTCCACAGTGTGTGGGTGTTAACTCTGTCTCTCTCCCACAGTGTGTGGGTGTTAACTCTGTCTCTCTCCACAGTGTGTGGGTGTTAACTCTGTCTCTCTCCACAGTGTGTGGGTGTTAACTCTGTCTCTCCACAGTGTGTGGGTGTTAACTGTCTCTCTCCACAGTGTGTGGGTGTTAACTCTGTCTCTCTCCACAGTGTGTGGGTGTTAACTCTGTCTCTCTCTCCACAGTGTGTGGGTGTTAACTCTGTCTCTCTCCACAGTGTGTGGGTGTTAACTCTGTCTCTCTCCACAGTGTGTGGGTGTTAACTCTGTCTCTCTCCACAGTGTGTGGGTGTTAACTCTGTCTCTCTCCACAGTGTGTGGGTGTTAACTCTGTCTCTCTCCACAGTGTGTGGGTGTTAACTCTGTCTCTCTCCACAGTGTGTGGGTGTTAACTCTGTCTCTCTCCACAGTGTGTGGGTGTTAACTCTGTCTCTCTCCCACAGTGTGTGGGTGTTAACTCTGTCTCTCTCCACAGTGTGTGGGTGTTAACTCTGTCTCTCTCCACAGTGTGTGGGTGTTAACTCTGTCTCTCTCCACAGTGTGTGGGTGTTAACTCTGTCTCTCTCTCCACAGTGTGTGGGTGTTAACTCTGTCTCTCTCCACAGTGTGTGGGTGTTAACTCTGTCTCTCTCTCCACAGTGTGTGGGTGTTAACTCTGTCTCTCTCCCACAGTGTGTGGGTGTTAACTCTGTCTCTCTCCACAGTGTGTGGGTGTTAACTCTGTCTCTCTCCACAGTGTGTGGGTGTTAACTCTGTCTCTCTCCACAGTGTGTGGGTGTTAACTCTGTCTCTCTCTCCACAGTGTGTGGGTGTTAACTCTGTCTCTCTCCCACAGTGTGTGGGTGTTAACTCTGTCTCTCTCCCACAGTGTGTGGGTGTTAACTCTGTCTCTCTCCACAGTGTGTGGGTGTTAACTCTGTCTCTCTCTCCACAGTGTGTGGGTGTTAACTCTGTCTCTCTCTCCACAGTGTGTGGGTGTTAACTCTGTCTCTCTCCCACAGTGTGTGGGTGTTAACTCTGTCTCTCTCTCCACAGTG
>NC_140998.1:223007262-223108835 GCF_052327205.1 Somniosus microcephalus | reverse complement strand
CACAGTGAGTGACCCTTACCCTGAATAAACAGTGACTCTGTACAGTTACACAGTGAGTGACCCTTACCCTGAATAAACAGTGACTCTGTACAGTTACACAGTGAGTGACTCTTACCCTGAATAAACAGTGACGCTGTACAGTTACAGTGAGTGACCCTTACCCTGAATAAACAGTGACTCTGTACAGTTACACAGTGAGTGACCCTTCCCCTGAATAAACAGTGACTCTGTACAGTTACACAGTGAGTGACACTTACCCTGAATAAACAGTGACTCTGTACAGTTACACAGTGAGTGACCCTTACCCTGAATAAACAGTGACTCTGTACAGTTACACAGTGAGTGACCCTTACCCTGAATAAACAGTGACTCTGTACAGTTACACAGTGAGTGACCCTTACCCTGAATAAACAGTGACTCTGTACAGTTACAGTGAGTGACCCTTACCCTGAATAAACAGTGACTCTGTACAGTTACACAGTGAGTGACCCTTACCCTGAATAAACAGTGACTCTGTACAGTTACACAGTGAGTGACCCTTACCCTGAATAAACAGTGACTCTGTACAGTTACAGTGAGTGACCCTTACCCTGAATAAACAGTGACTCTGTACAGTTACACAGTGAGTGACCCTTACCCTGAATAAACAGTGACTCTGTACAGTTACACAGTGAGTGACCCTTACCCTGAATAAACAGTGACTCTGTACAGTTACAGTGAGTGACCCTTACCCTGAATAAACAGTGACTCTGTACAGTTACAGTGAGTGACCCTTACCCTGAATAAATAGTGACTCTGTACAGTTACTCAGTGAGTGACCGTTACCCTGAATAAACAGTGACTCTGTACAGTTACAGTGAGTGACCCTCACCCTGAATAAACAGTGACTCTGTACAGTTACACAGTGAGTGACCCTTACCCTGAATAAACAGTGACTCTGTACAGTTACACAGTGAGTGACCCTTACCCTGAATAAACAGTGACTCTGTACAGTTACAGTGAGTGACCCTTACCCTGAATAAACAGTGACTCTGTACAGTTACAGTGAGTGACCCTTACCCTGAATAAACAGTGACTCTGTACAGTTACAGTGAGTGACCCTTACCCTGAATAAACAGTGACTCTGTACAGTTACACAGTGAGTGACCCTTACCCTGAATAAACAGTGACTCTGTACAGTTACAGTGAGTGACTCTTACCCTGAATAAACAGTGACTCTGTACAGTTACAGTGAGTGACCCTTACCCTGAATAAACAGTGACTCTGCACAGTTACACAGTGAGTGACCCTTACCCTGAATAAACAGTGACTCTGTACAGTTACAGTGAGTGACCCTTACCCTGAATAAACAGTGACTCTGTACAGTTAAGTGAGTGACTCTTACCCTGAATAAACAGTGACTCTGTACAGTTACAGTGAGTGACCCTTACCCTGAATAAACAGTGACTCTGTACAGTTACAGTGAGTGACCCTTACCCTGAATAAACAGTGACTCTGTACAGTTACAGTGAGTGACCCTTACCCTGAATAAACAGTGATTCTGTACAGTTACACAGTGAGTGACCCTTTCCCTGAATAAACAGTGACTCTGTACAGTTACACAGTGAGTGACCCTTACCCTGAATAAACAGTGACTCTGTACAGTTACACAGTGAGTGACCCTTACCCTGAATAAACAGTGACTCTGTACAGTTACACAGTGAGTGACCCTTACCCTGAATAAACAGTGACTCTGTACAGTTACAGTGAGTGACCCTTACCCTGAATAAACAGTGACTCTGTACAGTTACAGTGAGTGACCCTTACCCTGAATAAACAGTGACTCTGTACAGTTAGTGAGTGACCCTTACCCTGAATAAACAGTGACTCTGTACAGTTACAGTGAGTGACCCTTACCCTGAATAAACAGTGACTCTGTACAGTTAAGTGAGTGACCCTTACCCTGAATAAACAGTGACTCTGTACAGTTACAGTGAGTGACCCTTACCCTGAATAAACAGTGACTCTGTACAGTTACACAGTGAGTGACCCTTACCCTGAATAAACAGTGACTCTGTACAGTTACACAGTGAGTGACCCTTAACCTGAATAAACAGTGACTCTGTACAGTTACACAGTGAGTGACCCTTACCCTGAATAAACAGTGACTCTGTACAGTTACACAGTGAGTGACCCTTACCCTGAATAAACAGTGACTCTGTACAGTTACAGTGAGTGACCCTTACCCTGAATAAACAGTGACTCTGTACAGTTACACAGTGAGTGACCCTTACCCTGAATAAACAGTGACTCTGTACAGTTACAGTGAGTGACTCTTACCCTGAATAAACAGTGACTCTGTACAGTTACAGTGAGTGACCCTTACCCTGAATAAACAGTGACTCTGTACAGTTACTCAGTGAGTGACCCTTACCCTGAATAAACAGTGACTCTGTACAGTTACACAGTGAGTGACCCTTACCCTGAATAAACAGTGACTCTGTACAGTTACAGTGAGTGACCCTTACCCTGAATAAACAGTGACTCTGTACAGTTACACAGTGAGTGACTCTTACCCTGAATAAACAGTGACTCTGTACAGTTACACAGTGAGTGACCCTTACCCTGAATAAACAGTGACTCTGTACAGTTACAGTGAGTGACCCTTACCCTGAATAAACAGTGACTCTGTACAGTTACACAGTGAGTGACCCTTACCCTGAATAAACAGTGACTCTGTACAGTTACAGTGAGTGACCCTTACCCTGAATAAACAGTGACTCTGTACAGTTACAGTGAGTGACCCTTACCCTGAATATACAGTGACTCTGTACAGTTACAGTGAGTGACCCTTACCCTGAATAAACAGTGACTCTGTACAGTTACACAGTGAGTGACCCTTACCCTGAATAAACAGTGACTCTGTACAGTTACAGTGAGTGACCCTTACCCTGAATAAACAGTGACTCTGTACAGTTACACAGTGAGTGACCCTTACCCTGAATAAACAGTGACTCTGTACAGTTACACAGTGAGTGACCCTTACCCTGAATAAACAGTGACTCTGTACAGTTACACAGTGAGTGACCCTTACCCTGAATAAACAGTGACTCTGTACAGTTACAGTGAGTGACCCTTACCCTGAATAAACAGTGACTCTGTACAGTTACACAGTGAGTGACCCTTACCCTGAATAAACAGTGACTCTGTACAGTTGCAGTGAGTGACCCTTACCCTGAATAAACAGTGACTCTGTACAGTTACAGTGAGTGACCCTTACTCTGAATAAACAGTGACTCTGTACAGTTACACAGTGAGTGACCCTTACCCTGAATAAACAGTGACTCTGTACAGTTACACAGTGAGTGACCCTTACCCTGAATAAACAGTGACTCTGTACAGTTACACAGCGAGTGACCCTTACCCTGAATAAACAGTGACTCTGTACAGTTACACAGTGAGTGACCCTTACCCTGAATAAACAGTGACTCTGTACAGTTACACAGTGAGTGACACTTACCCTGAATAAACAGTGACTCTGTACAGTTACAGTGAGTGACCCTTACCCTGAATAAACAGTGACTCTGTACAGTTACACAGTGAGTGACCCTTACCCTGAATAAACAGTGACTCTGTACAGTTACAGTGAGTGACCCTTACTCTGAATAAACAGTGACTCTGTACAGTTACACAGTGAGTGACCCTTACCCTGAATAAACAGTGACTCTGTACAGTTACACAGTGAGTGACCCTTACCCTGAATAAACAGTGACTCTGTACAGTTACACAGCGAGTGACCCTTACCCTGAATAAACAGTGACTCTGTACAGTTACACAGTGAGTGACCCTTACCCTGAATAAACAGTGACTCTGTACAGTTACACAGTGAGTGACACTTACCCTGAATAAACAGTGACTCTGTACAGTTACAGTGAGTGACCCTTACCCTGAATAAACAGTGACTCTGTACAGTTACACAGTGAGTGACCCTTACCCTGAATAAACAGTGACTCTGTACAGTTACAGTGAGTGACTCTTACCCTGAATAAACAGTGACTCTGTACAGTTACAGTGAGTGACCCTTACCCTGAATAAACAGTGACTCTGTACAGTTACAGTGAGTGACCCTTACCCTGAATAAACAGTGACTCTGGACAGTTACACAGTGAGTGACCCTTACCCTGAATAAACAGTGACTCTGTACAGTTACAGTGAGTGACCCTTACCCTGAATAAACAGTGACTCTGTACAGTTACAGTGAGTGACCCTTACCCTGAATAAACAGTGACTGTACAGTTACACAGAGAGTGACCCTTACTCTGAATAAACAGTGACTCTGTACAGTTACACAGTGAGTGACCCTTACCCTGAATAAACAGTGACTCTGTGCAGTTACTCAGTGAGTGACCCTTACTCTGAATAAACAGTGACTCTGTACAGTTACACAGTGAGTGACCCTTACTCTGAATTAACAGTGACTCTGTACAGTTAGTGAGTGACCCTTACCCTGAATAAACAGTGACTCTGTACAGTTACAGTGAGTGACCCTTACCCTGAATAAACAGTGACTCTGTACAGTTACACAGTGAGTGACCCTTACCCTGAATAAACAGTGACTCTGTACAGTTACAGTGAGTGACCCTTACCCTGAATAAACAGTGACTCTGTACAGTTACAGTGAGTGACCCTTACCCTGAATAAACAGTGACTCTACAGTTAGTGAGTGACCCTTACCCTGAATAAACAGTGACTCTGTACAGTTACACAGTGAGTGACCCTTACCCTGAATAAACAGTGACTCTGTACAGTTACAGTGAGTGACCCTTACCCTGAATAAACAGTGACTCTGTACAGTTACAGTGAGTGACCCTTACCCTGAATAAACAGTGACTCTGTACAGTTACAGTGAGTGACCCTTACCCTGAATAAACAGTGACTCTGTACAGTTACACAGTGAGTGACCCTTACCCTGAATAAACAGTGACTCTGTACAGTTACACAGTGAGTGACCCTTACCCTGAATAAACAGTGACTCTGTACAGTTACAGTGAGTGACCCTTACCCTGAATAAACAGTGACTCTGTACAGTTACACAGTGAGTGACCTTACCCTGAATAAACAGTGACTCTGTACAGTTACAGTGAGTGACCCTTACCCTGAATAAACAGTGACTCTGTACAGTTACACAGTGAGTGACCCTTACCCTGAATAAACAGTGACTCTGTACAGTTACAGTGAGTGACCCTTACCCTGAATAAACAGTGACTCTGTACAGTTACAGTGAGTGACCCTTACCCTGAATAAACAGTGACTCTGTACAGTTACACAGTGAGTGACCCTTACCCTGAATAAACAGTGACTCTGTACAGTTACACAGTGAGTGACCCTTACCCTGAATAAACAGTGACTCTGTACAGTTACAGTGAGTGACCCTTACCCTGAATAAACAGTGACTCTGTACAGTTACAGTGAGTGACCCTTACCCTGAATAAACAGTGACTCTGTACAGTTACACAGTGAGTGACCCTTACCCTGAATAAACAGTGACTCTGTACAGTTACAGTGAGTGACCCTTACCCTGAATAAACAGTGACTCTGTACAGTTACACAGTGAGTGACTCTTACCCTGAATAAACAGTGACTCTGTACAGTTACACAGTGAGTGACCCTTACCCTGAATAAACAGTGACTCTGTACAGTTACACAGTGAGTGACCCTTACCCTGAATAAACAGTGACTCTGTACAGTTACAGTGAGTGACCCTTACCCTGAATAAACAGTGACTCTGTACAGTTACAGTGAGTGACCCTTACCCTGAATAAACAGTGACTCTGTACAGTTACACAGTGAGTGACCCTTACCCTGAATAAACAGTGACTCTGTACAGTTACAGTGAGTGACCCTTACCCTGAATAAACAGTGACTCTGTACAGTTACACAGTGAGTGACCCTTACCCTGAATAAACAGTGACTCTGTACAGTTACACAGTGAGTGACCCTTACTCTGAATAAACAGTGACTCTGTACAGTTACACAGAGAGTGACCCTTACTCTGAATAAACAGTGACTGTACAGTTACACAGTGAGTGACCCTTACCCTGAATAAACAGTGACTCTGTACAGTTACACAGCGAGTGACCCTTACCCTGAATAAACAGTGACTCTGTACAGTTACACAGTGAGTGACCCTTACCCTGAATAAACAGTGACTCTGTACAGTTACACAGTGAGTGACACTTACCCTGAATAAACAGTGACTCTGTACAGTTACAGTGAGTGACCCTTACCCTGAATAAACAGTGACTCTGTACAGTTACACAGTGAGTGACCCTTACCCTGAATAAACAGTGACTCTGTACAGTTACAGTGAGTGACTCTTACCCTGAATAAACAGTGACTCTGTACAGTTACAGTGAGTGACCCTTACCCTGAATAAACAGTGACTCTGTACAGTTACAGTGAGTGACCCTTACCCTGAATAAACAGTGACTCTGGACAGTTACACAGTGAGTGACCCTTACCCTGAATAAACAGTGACTCTGTACAGTTACACAGTGAGTGACCCTTACCCTGAATAAACAGTGACTCTGTACAGTTACAGTGAGTGACCCTTACCCTGAATAAACAGTGACTCTGTACAGTTACAGTGAGTGACCCTTACCCTGAATAAACAGTGACTGTACAGTTACACAGAGAGTGACCCTTACTCTGAATAAACAGTGACTCTGTACAGTTACACAGTGAGTGACCCTTACCCTGAATAAACAGTGACTCTGTGCAGTTACTCAGTGAGTGACCCTTACTCTGAATAAACAGTGACTCTGTACAGTTACACAGTGAGTGACCCTTACTCTGAATTAACAGTGACTCTGTACAGTTAGTGAGTGACCCTTACCCTGAATAAACAGTGACTCTGTACAGTTACAGTGAGTGACCCTTACCCTGAATAAACAGTGACTCTGTACAGTTACACAGTGAGTGACCCTTACCCTGAATAAACAGTGACTCTGTACAGTTACAGTGAGTGACCCTTACCCTGAATAAACAGTGACTCTGTACAGTTACAGTGAGTGACCCTTACCCTGAATAAACAGTGACTCTGTACAGTTACAGTGAGTGACCCTTACCCTGAATAAACAGTGACTCTGTACAGTTACACAGTGAGTGACCCTTACCCTGAATAAACCGTGACTCTGTACAGTTACACAGTGAGTGACCCTTACCCTGAATAAACAGTGACTCTGTACAGTTACAGTGAGTGACCCTTACCCTGAATAAACAGTGACTCTGTACAGTTACAGTGAGTGACCCTTACCCTGAATAAACAGTGACTCTGTACAGTTACAGTGAGTGACCCTTACCCTGAATAAACAGTGACTCTGTACAGTTAGTGAGTGACCCTTACCCTGAATAAACAGTGACTCTGTACAGTTACACAGTGAGTGACTCTTACCCTGAATAAACAGTGACTCTGTACAGTTACACAGTGAGTGACCCTTACCCTGAATAAACAGTGACTCTGTACAGTTAGTGAGTGACCCTTACCCTGAATAAACAGTGACTCTGTACAGTTACACAGTGAGTGACCCTTACCCTGAATAAACAGTGACTCTGTACAGTTACAGTGAGTGACCCTTACCCTGAATAAACAGTGACTCTGTACAGTTACAGTGAGTGACCCTTACCCTGAATAAACAGTGACTCTGTACAGTTACACAGTGAGTGACTAAACAGTGACTCTGTACAGTTACACAGTGAGTGACCCTTACCCTGAATAAACAGTGACTCTGTACAGTTACAGTGAGTGACCCTCACCCTGAATAAACAGTGACTCTGTACAGTTACACAGTGAGTGACCCTTACCCTGAATAAACAGTGACTCTGTACAGTTACACAGTGAGTGACCCTTACTCTGAATAAACAGTGACTCTGTACAGTTACACAGAGAGTGACCCTTACTCTGAATAAACAGTGACTGTACAGTTACACAGTGAGTGACCCTTACTCTGAATTAACAGTGACTCTGTACAGTTAGTGAGTGACCCTTACCCTGAATAAACAGTGACTCTGTACAGTTACAGTGAGTGACCCTTACCCTGAATAAACAGTGACTCTGTACAGTTACACAGTGAGTGACCCTTACCCTGAATAAACAGTGACTCTGTACAGTTACAGTGAGTGACCCTTACCCTGAATAAACAGTGACTCTGTACAGTTACAGTGAGTGACCCTTACCCTGAATAAACAGTGACTCTGTACAGTTACACAGTGAGTGACCCTTACCCTGAATAAACAGTGACTGTACAGTTACACAGTGAGTGACCCTTACCCTGAATAAACAGTGACTCTGTACAGTTACAGTGAGTGACCCTTACCCTGAATAAACAGTGACTCTGTACAGTTAGTGAGTGACCCTTACCCTGAATAAACAGTGACTCTGTACAGTTACAGTGAGTGACCCTTACCCTGAATAAACAGTGACTCTGTACAGTTACACAGTGAGTGACCCTTACCCTGAATAAACAGTGACTCTGTACAGTTACACAGTGAGTGACCCTTACCCTGAATAAACAGTGACTCTGTACAGTTACACAGTGAGTGACTCTTACCCTGAATAAACAGTGACTCTGTACAGTTTTTTTTAAATTTCAAAATATATACTTTATTCATAAAAATCTTTGTTCATGTACATGACAATGCAGTCCACATCTAGTACAGTGCAAATTAACTTCAGCACTTGGCACTCAATTTACAAATTACATTACATTTTTCATTACATATATCAAAGCATGTTTCAATGTATTACAATGCACTCCGCAAATCATATTACAGATGAAAGCAGTATATGGTACTCGCTTTACACAAACAGGTACATTTTCATTACATGTTTTATAAGTGATACAGCCCGATGGGGGCCGAGGTACATTCCAACACTTGTCAAAATACATTACACTACAATCCACCAATCGTATTATATATGGCTTAATAATACACATGAATGCAGTGTATGGTACTCTATTTACATTCACAGATTACAAGTGCTGTGCAATTTACACACTTGTACGTCATGTGGCCCGAGGGGGGGTTTTCCACTGGTTTCAGCCCCTCAGTGTACACTGGCGGGAGGGCCTTAAACTGTGGGCCTTCCCCATCGTGCCTTGGCGGCAGCACCAACCTTTAGTGCGTCCCTCAGCACGTACTCCCGGACCTTGGAATGTGCCAATCTGCAACACTCGGCCGTGGACAACTCCTTGCTCTGGAAGACCAGCAAGTTTCGGGCAGACCAAAGGGCGTCTTTCACCGAGTTGATGATCTTCCAGCAGCAGTTGATGTTTGTCTCGGTGTGCGTCCCTGGGAACAGTCCGTAGAGCACAGAGTCCTGTGTTACCGAGCTGCTCGGGATGAACCTCGACAAAGACCACTGCATCTCTTTCCAGACCTTCTTTGCAAAGGCACATTCCAGAAGGAGATGGATGACGGTCTCGTCCCAAGCGCAGCCTCCTCGCGGACAGCGTGCGGTGGAGCAGAGACGTCGGGAGTGCATGAAGGATCTGACAGGGAGGGCCCTTCTCACCACCAGCCAAGCTACGTCTTGGTGCTTGTTTGTGAGTTCTGGCGATGAGGCATTCTGCCAAATGACTTCGACAGTCTGCTCGGGGAACCATCCGAGAGGATCTACCATCTCCTTTTCCCGTAGGGTCTCGAGGACGTTACGTGCTGACCACTGCTTGACAGCCTTGTGGTCAAAGGTGTTTGCGGTGAAAAACTTTTCCACGAAGGACAGGTGGTCTGGCACGGTCCAACTGGATGGAGTGTTCCGCGGCAGCGTCGCCAGGCCCATCCTTCGCAACACCGGGGACAGGTAGAACCTCAGCACGTAGTGACACTTGGTGTTTGCGTACCGAGGGTCCATGCACAGTTTGATGCAGCCGCACACAAAGGTGGCCATCAGGATGAGGGCGACGTTTGGTACGTTCTTTCCCCCTTTCTCTGGAGATTTGTACATCGTGTCCCTCCGGACACGGTCCATTTTCGATCACCAGATGAAGTGGAAGACGGCTCGGGTGACTGCGGCGGCGCAGGGTCGGGGTATGGGCCACACCTGCGCCACGTACAGCAGCACCGACAGCACTTCGCACCTGATGACCAGGTTCTTGCCCACGATCGACGGAGCGCTGCTCCCACATTCCCAGTTTCTGGCGTGCCTTGGAGATACGCTCCTCCCAGTTTTTGGTGCACGCCCCGGCCGCTCCGAACCATATTCCCAGCACCTTCAGGTAATCTGACCTGACGGTGAAGGGGACAAAGGATCGGTCGGCCCAGTTCCCAAAGAACATGGCCTCGCTTTTGCTGCGATTTACTTTTGCTCCCGAGGCCAGTTCAAATTGGTCGCAGATGCTCAGCAGTCTGCGGACCGACAGCGGGTCCGAGCAAAAGACGGCGACGTCGTCCATGTACAGGGAGGTCTTAACCTGAGTGCCTCCGCTGCCTGGGATCGTCACCCCTCCTATGCTCGAATCCCTTCTGATGGACTAGGCAAAGGGTTCGATACAACACACAAACAAGACGGAGGAGAGAGGACAGCCCTGCCTGACTCCAGATTTGATCGGGAAGCTTTCTGATTCCCACCCGTTGATTAGAACTGCGCTACTGATGTCTGTGTAGAGCAGTTGGATCCAATTGCAGATTCCCTCCCCAAACCCCATTTTGGAGAGCACGTCCATCATGTACGTGTGCGATATTCTGTCGAAAGCCTTCTCCTGGTCCAAGCTGATTAAGCAGGTGTGCACCCCCCTGTCCCGCACGTAGGCGATCGTATCTCTGAGTAGCGCGGGGCTATCAGAGATCTTCCTGCCGGGTACGGCACAGGTCTGATCCGGGTGGATCACCAGCTCCAGAGCAGACTTGACCCTGTTGGCGATGACCTTGGACAGAATCTTGTAGTCCACATTAAGCAGCGAAATGGGCCGCCAGTTTCTGATTTCTTCCCTCTCCCCCTTCTGCTTGTAGATGAGGGTGATGATGCCTTTCCTCATCGATTCTGACATGCTGCCAGCCAGAAGCATACCCCCGTACACTTCCAGCAGGTCTGGGCCCATCCAGTCCCACAGAGCCGAATACAACTCGACCGGTAGGCCGTCGCTTCCGGGAGTTTTACTCGTCTCGAAGGACCGGACGGCCTTTGTCAGCTCGTCCAGAGTTAGCGGGTGATCCAGACTCTCCCGCTTGCTGTCGTCTAGCACCTCCGAGATAGACGACAGGAAAGACTGGGAGGCCGCGCTGTCTGTGGGCTTCGTGTCGTACAGCCCGGCATAAAAGGATTTGCTGATCCTTTGCATGTCAGGCTGCGAGGACGTCACAGAGCCGTCTTCCTCCTTCAGGCTGTGGATCACAGAGCTCCCTCTGTGTACCTTTCGGAAGAAGAAACGCGAGCACGTCTCGTCCTGCTCCACAGAGCGGACTCTGGAGCGGAAGATGATCTTGGAGGACTCTGAGGCATAGAGCGAGGCTTGCTGGCCCTTCACCTCTTGGAGTTCCTCCCCGACATTGACTCCCATCGACTGCAGCAGGAGCAGATTCTGCATGCTTTTCTGGAGTCGGGACATTTCCCTCTGTCCCTCTCTCGCCTTCTGAACACCTTTGAGGATGAAGAACCTCTTGATGTTCGTCTTGATCGTTTCCCACCAGTGCGCCGGGGAATCAAAGAGGGGTTTCACAGTTCTCCAAACTTTGTAATCCCTTTTGAGTTCCTCAATGTTTTCTGGGGTCAACAGTTTCACGTTCAGCTTCCATATCCCTCTGCCCACTTTCTGGTCTTCCTGTGGGTGACAGTCGGCTAGTAAGAGGCAGTGGTCAGAGAAGAACACCGGCTTGACGTCGGTGGATCTGACCGAGAGAGTTTGGGACACAAACAGGAAGTCTATCCTGGAACGGACAGACCCGTCTGGCCTGGACCAGGTGTATCTGCGCGGCGCTCCATCTGCAGGGTTGCTGAAGACGTCGTGCAGCTTGGCGTCTTTTACCGCTTCCATCAGGAGTCTGGACGTGGCGTCCAGTTTGCTGTCGGCTCTGCCGGATCGCCCAGCCGCATCGATGATGCAGTTGAAGTCACCGCCCAGAATAACCGGCCTGGACGTCGCCAGCAGCAGCGGCAGCTGCTGGAAAACGGCCAGCCGCTCGTTCTTGAGAGCCGGGGCGTACACATTAATCAGCCTGAGCAGGGCGTTCTTGTACAGTACGTCTGCTACGAGGAGGCGGCCACCCACCACCTCCTTAACTTCGGTGATGGTGAAGTCACCTCCCCGCAGCAGAATACCCAGGCCGGAGGCACGGCAATCGTTACCTCCTGACCAGATCGATTGGCCGTGGGGCCACCATCGCGACCACTGCCTGTAGTTGCTGAAGTGCGGTAGGCCGCACTCCTGCAGGAACAGTAGGTCGGCCTTGACCTTGGCAAGGTACCCCAAGGTGGAAACACATCGCGTTGTGCTTTTGATGCTACGCACGTTTATGCTTGCAATTTTTAAACCCATTTTAAATTTTAAATAGAGTTCAGGTCCCATTTTAATAAGCAGTCCTTTATGCTGTTTCCATCCCTTGGGGCTGGACCTGCATACACACAGTGTTAGAGAAAAACTGTACTTGCCCTGGGCTGAGGAACCCGCCCTGGTCTCTTGAGGGGTTGCTGTACCGGCAGGGGGATGACGGCGGTGAGAAGAAGTTTTCCTCATTCGTGGGTGGTTCTTCCCTCAGCCTGTCGCCTGTGGTGTCGTGGCTCCCGGTTTCCCGGAGCAGGTGTGCATCGGTCGCTTCGTTGCTCCCGGTTTCCCGGAGCTGGGGTATGGTGGATGCTCCACTGCTCCCGGTGGTCTGGAGCTGGGGAGCGTCGGGCACTTGGCCGCTACTGGCGGTCTGGAGCTGGAGAGAGTCGGGCTCTTACCGCTCCCGGCGGTCTGGAGCTGGGGAGCGTCGGGCACTTGGCCGCTCCCGGCGGTCTGGAGCTGGGGAGCGTCGGGCACTTGGCCGCTCCCGGCGGTCTGGAGCTGGGGAGCGTCGGGCACTTGGCTGCTCCCGGCGGTCTGGAGCTGGAGAGAGTCGGACACTTGGCCGCTCCCGGCGGTCTGGAGCTGGAGAGAGTCGGGCTCTTGGCCGCTCCCGGCGGTCTGGAGCTGGGGAGCGTCGGGCACTTGGCCGCTCCCGGCGGTCTGGAGCTGGGGAGCGTCGGGCACTTGGCCGCTCCCGGCGGTCTGGAGCTGGGGAGCGTCGGGCACTTGGCTGCTCCCGGCGGTCTGGAGCTGGAGAGAGTCGGACACTTGGCCGCTCCCGGCGGTCTGGAGCTGGAGAGAGTCGGGCTCTTACCGCTCCCGGCGGTCTGGAGCTGGGGAGCGTCGGGCACTTGGCCGCTCCCGGCGGTCTGGAGCTGGGGAGCGTCGGGCACTTGGCCGCTCCCGGCGGTCTGGAGCTGGGGAGCGTCGGGCACTTGGCTGCTCCCGGCGGTCTGGAGCTGGAGAGAGTCGGACACTTGGCCGCTCCCGGCGGTCTGGAGCTGGAGAGAGTCGGGCTCTTGGCCGCTCCCGGCGGTCTGGAGCTGGGGAGCGTCGGGCACTTGGCCGCTCCCGGCGGTCTGGAGCTGGGGAGCGTCGGGCACTTGGCCGCTCCCGGCGGTCTGGAGCTGGGGAGCGCCGGGCACTTGGCCGCTCCCGGCGGTCTGGAGCTGGAGAGAGTCGGGCTCTTGGCCGCTCCCGGCGGTCTGGAGCTGGAGTTGTCGGGCTCTTGGCCGCTCCCGGCGGTCTGGAGCTGGGCTGCGTTGTGCCCTTCGTTGCCTCCGGTGTTCTGGGGCACGGTGATCACTCCTGTTTGTTTCTTTGCGCTCAGCCACTTTTTCTGTTGTTGGTGACTGTTCTTTTCTTGCCCTTCCTCATCAGATGAGCAGCTGCTGGTGTTGCCCGTTTGGGGCGGGTGCCGCCTTTTTTCCACAAGCCTGGACTTTGGCGGCCTCTCTCTTTGGGGGAGGCTTTTTTTCTTGTTCTTTCGTTTGACCTCCTGCCATTCTCCCGTTTGTTGTTCTCCTGCTGCCTCCTCTTCCATGGGCTCTGGCTGTTGGGGAGGAGGCTGCGTGCTGGTTGCCTGGGTTTGGTCGTTTCCAGTGAGTGCCTCTACGGTGGGAGCGGTGTTGGTCTCCTTTGAGGCGGCCTTATTGACAGGTCCTTTAATTGCCTGCGCATAGCTGCTGCTGCGCTTTGGGCAGGCCTCGTAGAGATGGCCTGTCTCCCCGCACAAGTTGCAGCACTTGCTCTCCTTGCAGTCCTTCGTCTGGTGGCCTTCCTGCTTGCAGTTGCGACAGATGGTGACAGTGCAGGTCGCCGCCACGTGCCCGGATCTCCCGCAGGTTTGACACACCCTGGGTTGTCCCGCGTACACCATGTAGCCCCGGCTTCCACCGATGGCGAAGCTGGAGGGGAGGTGCTGGATGGCTCCTTTGGCATCCACTTTCAGGGTTACTTTGATCTGGCGTTTGCTGGCCCAGATCCCAAACAGGTCATTGATGTCAACGCTGTTCCCGACGCTGTCGACGTATCTGCCGAGGAACATCAGCACATCGACAACAGGGATGTGCGGGTTGTACGTGTGTACAGTGACCATCCGGTTTCTTTGTTTTGGGAGAGTGAATACAGTTACAGTGAGTGACCCTTACCCTGAATAAACAGTGACTCTGTACAGTTAGTGAGTGACCCTTACCCTGAATAAACAGTGACCCTGTACAGTTACAGTGAGTGACCCTTACCCTGAATAAACAGTCACTCTGTACAGTTAGTGAGTGACCCTTACCCTGAATAAACAGTGACTGTGTACAGTTACAGTGAGTGACCCTTACCCTGAATAAACAGTGACTCTGTACAGTTACACAGTGAGTGACCCTTACCCTGAATTACCAGCGACTCTGTACAGTTAGTGAGTGACCCTTACCCTGAATAAACAGTGACTGTGTACAGTTACAGTGAGTGACCCTTACCCTGAATAAACAGCGACTCTATACAGTTAGTGAGTGACCCTTACCCTGAATAAACAGCGACTCTGTACAGTTACAGTGAGTGACTCTTACCCTGAATAAACAGTGACTCTGTACAGTTACAGTGAGTGACCCTTACCCTGAATAAACAGTGACTCTGTACAGTTACAGTGAGTGACCCTTACCCTGAATAAACAGTGACTCTGTACAGTTACACAGTGAGTGACCCTTACCCTGAATAAACAGTGACTCTGTACAGTTACAGTGAGTGACCCTTACCCTGAATAAACAGTGACTCTGTACAGTTACACAGCGAGTGACCCTTACCCTGAATAAACAGTGACTCTGTACAGTTACACAGTGAGTGACCCTTACCCTGAATAAACAGTGACTCTGTACAGTTACACAGTGAGTGACCCTTACCCTGAATAAACAGTGACTCTGTACAGTTACAGTGAGTGACCCTTACCCTGAATAAACAGTGACTCTGTACAGTTACACAGTGAGTGACCCTTACCCTGAATAAACAGTGAATCTGTACAGTTACAGTGAGTGACTCTTACCCTGAATAAACAGTGACTCTGTACAGTTACAGTGAGTGACTCTTACCCTGAATAAACAGTGACTCTGTACAGTGACACAGTGAGTGACCCTTACCCTGAATAAACAGTGACTCTGTACAGTTATAGTGAGTGACCCTTACCCTGAATAAACAGTGACTCTGTCCAGTTAGTGAGTGACCCTTACCCTGAATAAACAGTGACTCTGTACAGTTAGTGAGTGACCCTTACCCTGAATAAACAGTGACTCTGTACAGTTAGTGAGTGACCCTTACCCTGAATAAACAGTGACTCTGTACAGTTACAGTGAGTGACCCTTACCCTGAATAAACAGTGACTCTGTACAGTTACACAGTGAGTGACCCTTACCCTGAATAAACAGTGACTCTGTACAGTTACACAGTGAGTGACCCTTACCCTGAATAAACAGTGACTCTGTACAGTTACAGTGAGTGACCCTTACCCTGAATAAACAGTGACTCTGTACAGTTACAGTGAGTGACCCTTACCCTGAATAAACAGTGACTCTCTACAGTTACACAGTGAGTGACCCTTACCCTGAATAAACAGTGACTGTACAGTTACAGTGAGTGACTCTTACCCTGAATAAACAGTGACTCTGTATAATTAGTGAGTGACCCTTACCCTGAATAAACAGTGACTCTGTACAGTTAGTGAGTGACGCTTACCCTGAATAAACAGTGACTCTGTACAGTTAGTGAGTGACCCTTACCCTGAATAAACTACAGTGAGTGACCCTTACCCTGAATAAACAGTGACTCTGTGCAGTTATAGTGAGTGACCCTTACCCTGAATAAACAGTGACTCTGTACAGTTAGTGAGTGACCCTTACCCTGAATAAACTACACAGTGAGTGACCCTTACCCTGAATAAACAGTGACTCTGTACAGTTATAGTGAGTGACCCTTACCCTGAATAAACTACACAGTGAGTGACCCTTACCCTGAATAAACAGTGACTCTGTGCAGTTACACAGTGAGTGACCCTTACCCTGAATAAACAGTGACTCTGTACAGTTACAGTGAGTGACCCTTACCCTGAATAAACAGTGACTCTGTATAATTAGTGAGTGACCCTTACCCTGAATAAACTGTGACTCTGTACAGTTACACAGTGAGTGACCCTTACCCTGAATAAACAGTGACTCTGTACAGTTACAGTGAGTGACCCTTACCCTGAATAAACAGTGACTCTGTACAGTTACACAGTGAGTGACCCTTACCCTGAATAAACAGTGACTCTGTACAGTTACAGTGAGTGACCCTTACCCTGAATAAACAGTGACTCTCTACAGTTACACAGTGAGTGACCCTTACCCTGAATAAACAGTGACTGTACAGTTACAGTGAGTGACTCTTACCCTGAATAAACAGTGACTCTGTATAATTAGTGAGTGACCCTTACCCTGAATAAACAGTGACTCTGTACAGTTAGTGAGTGACGCTTACCCTGAATAAACAGTGACTCTGTACAGTTAGTGAGTGACCCTTACCCTGAATAAACTACAGTGAGTGACCCTTACCCTGAATAAACAGTGACTCTGTGCAGTTATAGTGAGTGACCCTTACCCTGAATAAACAGTGACTCTGTACAGTTAGTGAGTGACCCTTACCCTGAATAAACTACACAGTGAGTGACCCTTACCCTGAATAAACAGTGACTCTGTACAGTTATAGTGAGTGACCCTTACCCTGAATAAACTACACAGTGAGTGACCCTTACCCTGAATAAACAGTGACTCTGTGCAGTTACACAGTGAGTGACCCTTACCCTGAATAAACAGTGACTCTGTACAGTTACAGTGAGTGACCCTTACCCTGAATAAACAGTGACTCTGTATAATTAGTGAGTGACCCTTACCCTGAATAAACTGTGACTCTGTACAGTTACACAGTGAGTGACCCTTACCCTGAATAAACAGTGACTCTGTACAGTTACAGTGAGTGACCCTTACCCTGAATAAACAGTGACTCTGTACAGTTACACAGTGAGTGACCCTTACCCTGAATAAACAGTGACTCTGTGCAGTTACACAGTGAGTGACCCTTACCCTGAATAAACAGTGACTCTGTACAGTTACACAGTGAGTGACCCTTACCCTGAATAAACAGTGACTCTGTACAGTTAGTGAGTGACCCTTACCCTGAATAAACAGTGACTCTGTACAGTTACACAGTGAGTGACCCTTACCTTGAATAAACAGTGACTCTGTACAGTCACAGAGAGTGACTCTTTCCCTGTTAAATTGACACCAGCTCTGTATAGTTAGTGAGTAACGTGTAGCGTTACAAAGTGAGTCTTCCTCCATGACCCGAGTAAATAACCAGTCCAGCTGCCTTTACCTTGGGCACCCCGGTCTTGTATTCCCACACCTGACTCTGTGCGTCTGCTTACAATGGAGGCGCTGAGCCTTGCTAGGACTTAACAACATAAGAAATAGGAGCAGGAGTAGGCCAAGCGGCCCCTCGAGCCTGCTCCGCCATTCAATAAGATCATGGCTGATCTGATCCTAACCTCAAATCTTCTATCACTCTGCATCCACCCGAACCCATGTGATCTCCCGGGAGAGGCGAAAAACCAGATAAAGACCCAATGGCCAATTTGGGAGAAAAAAATCTGGGAAATTCCTCTCCGACCCATCTGGGCGATCGAAATTCTTCCAGGAGATCACTCTGTCCCTATATTTCCTACAGTACTTACCTTCTGTAAAGGCGATCTCCACCCCAGCCAGGAACAGGAATAAAACCATCTCCTGAAATCTAACACAGAATTAGAACACAGTAGGAGCAGAACCAGGCTACACGGCCCCTGGGCCCACTCCACTACCCACAGGGCCATGACCATTCCAAACCTCGACTCATTTCCAATTTCCTGCCCGCTCCCCGTAACCCTTAATTCCCTTTACTTCTAGGAAACTATCTATTTCTGTTTTAAATTTATTTAATGATGTAGCTTCCACAGCTTTCTGGGGCAGCAAATTCCACAAACCTACCACCCTCTGAGTGAAGAAGTTTCTCCTCATCTCAGTTTTGAAAGAGCAGCCCCATATTTTAAGATTATGCCCCCTAGTTCTAGTTTCACCCATCATTGGGAACATCCTCACTGCATCCACCCGATCAAGCCCCTTCACAATCTTATATGTTTCAATAAGATCGCCTCTCATTCTTCTGAACTCCAATGAGTGGAGTCAACATGGATTTACAAAGGGTAAATCGTGTTTGACTAATCTGCTGGAATTTTTTGAGGAAGTAACTGGTAAAATAGATGGGGGAGAGCCAGTGGATGTGGTGTACCTTGACTTCCAGAAAGCCTTCGATAAGGTTCCACACAAAAGATTATCATGCAAAATTAAGGCTCATGGGATTGGGGGCAAAGTATTAACGTGGATAGAGAACTGGCTGGCGGATAGAAAACAGAGAGTTGGAATAAACGGCTCGTTTTCGGAGTGGCAGGCAGTGACCAGCGGGGTGCCGCAAGGATCTGTCCTGGGACCCCAGCTGTTCACAATATATATAAATGATCTGGATCAGGGAATTGGATGCAATATTTCCAAATTCGCTGACGACACTAAACTAGGAGGAGGGGTGGGCTCTGATGAGGATGTCAGGAGGCTACAGTGCGATTTGGACAGGTTGGGGGAATGGGCGGATACGTGGCAGATGCACTATAATGTGGATAAATGCGAGGTTATCCACTTTGGGGGTAAAAACAGGAGGGTGGATTATTATCTAAATGGCAATAGATTGGGAGATGGGGAAGTGCAGAGGGACCTGGGTGTTCTTGTGCACCAGTCACTGAAGGAGAGCATGCAGGTGCAACAGGCGATTAAGAAGGCAAATGGTATGTTGGCCTTCATATCAAGGGGGTTCGAGTATAGGAATAGGGATACCTTACTACAGCTGTACAAGGTGCTGGTGAGACCGCATCTGGAGTATTGTGTACAGTTTTGGTCGCCCCATCTGCGGAAGGATGTTCTTGCCATGGAAAGAGTGCAGCGGCGATTCACCAGGCTGATACCTGGAATGGCGGGAATGACCTACGAGGAGAGATTGAATAGTTTGGGCTTGTACTCACTGGAGTTTAGAAGATTGAGAGGGGATCTCATCGAAACATATAAAATTATGGCAGGCCTGGACAGGCTGAATTCAGAGAGAATGTTTCCAATGGCAGGGGAGCACAGAACCAGGGGCCACAGTCTAAAAATAGCGGGCAAATCATTTAAAACAGAGATGAGGAAGAATTTCTTCACTCAAAGAGTGGCGAGCCTGTGGAATTCCCTGCCACAGAGGGCTGTGAAGGCTAATTCAATAAATATTTTCAAGAGAGAATTGGATATATTTCTGAAGGCTAAGGGGATTAAGGGTTACGGAGAAAAGGCGGGGACGGGGTACTGAACTGGTAAGATCAGCTATGATCTCAGACGAAGATCAGCCATGATCTCATTGAATGGCGGAGCAGGCTCGAAGGGCCGAATGGCCTACTCCTGTTCCTATCTCTATGTTTCTATGTTTACTCAACCTCTCCTCATATGACCACCCCCTCATCCCCGGGATTAACCAAGTGAACCTTCTTTGTACTGACTCGAGAGCAAGTATGTCTTTTCTTAAGTATGGACACCAAAACTGTATGCAGTATTCCAGGTGCAGTCTCACCAATACCTTGTACAACTGCAGCAATACCTCCCTGTTTTTATATTCCATCCCCCTAGCAATAAAAGCCAACATTCCATTGGCCTTCTTGATCACTTGCTGCACCTGCATACTAACTTTTTGAGTTTTGTGTACCAGGACCCCCGGATCCCTTTGTACTACAGTACTTTCCAGTTTCTTGCCATTAAGACAATAAGTTGCTCTATGATTTTTCCTGCCAAAGTGCATAACCTCACACTTTCCAGTATTGTATTCCATCTGCCAAATCTCTGCCCACTTACTTAGCCTGTCTATGTCCCTTTACAGGTTTTTTATGTCCTCCTCACTCACTACTTTCCCTCCCATCTTAGTATCATCTGCAAACTTTGATATGTTACACTCGGTCCCCTCCTCCAAATCGTTAATATAGATTGTAAAGAGTTGGGGACCCAGCACTGACCCCTGCGGAACACCACTAGTTACTGGTTGCCAATCTGAGAACGAACCATTTATCCCAACTCTCTGCTTTCTGTTAGAGAGCCAATCCTCCACCCACGCCAGAATATTACCCCCAATCCCGTGATTTTTTATCTTGAGCAATAATCTGTTGTGTGGCACCTTGTCAAATGCCTTTTGGAAGTCTAAATACACTACGCCCACTGGTTCCCCTTTATCCACCCTGTATGTTACTTCCTCAAAAAACTCCAGCAAATTTGTCAAACATGACTTCCCCTTCATGAAACCATGCTGAGTTTGTCCTATTAAATTATGTTTATCCAAATGTCCCGTTACTGTCTCCTTAATAATGGACTCTAACATTTTACCAACCACAGATGTTAGGCTAACAGGTCTATAGTTTCCAGCCTTCTGCCTACTACCCTTTTTAAATAATGGTGTTACATTAGCAGTTTTCCAATCTGCCGGGACCTTTGCTGAGTCCAGGGAGTTTTGGAAAATTATTACCAATGCATCCACAATCCCTACCGCCACTTCCCTCAAGACCCTAGGATGCAAGCCATCAGGTCCAGGGGATTTATCCGCCTTGAGTCCCATTATTTTACCAAGTACCACTTCCTTAGTGATTTTAATCGTATTTAGTTCCTCCCCCCCTAGAGCCCCCTGTTTGTCCAGTGTTGGGATATTCTTAGTGTCCTCTACTGTAAAGACTGATACAAAATAATTGTTCAGTGTTTTTGCCATCTCCATGTTTCCCACCATTAATTTCCCGGTCTCATCCTCTAAGGGACCAACATTTACTTTAGCCACCCTTTTTCTTTTTATATAACTATAGAAACTTTTACTGTCTGTTTTTATATTTTTTGCTAATTTACTTTCATAATCTATCTTCCCTTTCTTAATCAATCTTTTAGTTATTTTTTGCTGTCTTTTAAAGACTTCCCAATCTTCCATCCTCCCACTAGATTTGGCTACCTTATTTGCCCTTGTTTTTAGTCGGATACTATCCTTAATTACTTTACTTAGCCACGGATGGCTATCTTTTCTTTTACACCCTTTTTTCCTCAGTGGAATATATTTCTTTTGGAAGTTGTAAAAGAACTCCTTAAATGTACACCACTGATCATGTACCGTCTCACCCTTTAATCTATTTTCCCAGTTCACTCTACTCAATTCCGCTCTCATACCTTCATAGTCTCCTTTATTCAAGCTCAGTACGCTTGTTTGAGATCCAACCTTCTCACCCTCTAATTGAATATGGAACTCAACCATGTTATGGTCACTCATTCCAAGGGGATTTTTTACTAGGACATTTTTAATTAATCCTGTCTCATTACACAGGACCAAATCTAAGGTTGCTTGCCCCCTGGTCGGTTCAGTTACATACTGCTCAAGAAACCCATCCCTAATACACTCAATGAACTCATCCTCAAGGCTGCTCTGCCCAATTTGATTTGCCCAGTTAATATGATAATTAAAATCCCCCATAATTATAGCTGTTCCCTTATTACAAGCCTCAACTATTTCCTGATTAATACTCCGTCCAACAGAGTTGCAACTGTTCGGAGGCCTATAGACTACACCCACTAGTGTTTTTTTCCCCTTATTATTCCTTATCTCCACCCAAACTGTTTCACTATCCTGCTCCTTTGACCCAATATCATTTCTCTGTATTATAGTGATTCCTTCCTTTATTAACATAGCCACCCCACCTCCTCTCCCTTCCTGCCTGTCCTTCCTGATTGTTAAATAACCTGGTATGTTTAATTCCCAGTCATGGTCACCCTGCAGCCATGTTTCTGTAATGGCCACAAGATCATACCCATATGTCGTTATTTGTGCCGTTAACTCATTCATTTTGTTACGAATGCTACGTGCATTCAGATAAAGAACTTTCAAATATGTTTTGTAACACTTAGTTCCTGTTTTTTCCCCTTTTAGTACTTTACTTTTTACTCCATACCTTCTGTCCCTTCCTGACACATTCTGTTTTTTAATTCCCCCACTGCTACCTAAATCTATGACCTTCTCTGTTGCCATTTCTATTATTTGCTCTCTAGAAACCTCCCCCCCACTAATTAGTTTAAAGCCCTCTCTACAGCCCTAGTTATATGATTCGCCAGGACTCTAGTCCCAGCACTGGCCAAGTGGAGTCCGTCCCAACAGAACAGCTCCCTCCTGTCCCAGTACTGGTGCCAGTGTCCCAAGAAGCAAAACCCATTTCTCCCACACCAGTCTTTGAGCCACGCATTTAACTCTTTAATTTTATTTATCCTAGCCATATTCGCTCGTGGCTCAGGTAATAACCCAGAGATTATTACCCTTGAGGTTCTGTTTTTTAATTTGACCCCTAGCTGCTCATACTCCTTTAACAGAACCGTCTTCCTTGTCCTACCTACGTCGTTTGTACCAACATGGACCACGACAACTGGATCCTCCCCCTCCCACACCAAGTTTCTTTCCAGCCCAGAAGAGATGTCCTTAACCCTGGCACCGGGCAGGCAACACAGCCTTCGGGACTCCCGCTCTTGACTGCAGAGAACCCTATCTATCCCCCTAATGATACTATCCCCTACCACTAGAACATTTCTTTTTACTCCCTCCATTTGAATGGCCCCCTGTACCACGGTACTGTGGCCAGGTTGCTCATCCTCCCTGCAGTCCCCGCTCCCGCCCTCACAGGGAGTAAGAACCTCGATCCTGCTGGACAAGAGCAAGGGCTGCGTCTCCTTCAACACTACATCCTGGATCCCTGTACCTCCCTCACTCGTAGTCACACCATCCTGTCCCTGACCACGGACTACATCTGCAGTAATTAACTTCATAGGTGTGACCATCTCCTGAAACATAGAGTCCAGGAACTTCTCCCCCTCCCTGATGTGTCGCAGTGTCTGAAGCTTGGTCTCAAGCTCCATAACATGGAACTTGAGTTCCTCTAGCAGCAAACACTTGTCGCAGATGTAATCAGTAAGCAACTTCCCCGAGTTTTTCTGACTGCTCGGTAAAGCAGCAGAGATTGGATTCACGTGCCGAGCTTCTCACAGTCCGATCCACGTATTGTGTCACAAGCATCCAGGTAATCGGGAGCAGCTGTGAAGAGCGAAGTGTTGTGAAATCTGAGCCATTTTAACATTCAAGCTCCTGCCCAGATCTCGTTCTGGGACAGTGCTGGGTCGGGCTCCCCTGGTCCGAGGCTCAGACCTGTTTCCCACCACCTGTGCTTGCCGCAACAGTAGAACGTGTTCCTGTACTCAAACCCTCTCGCTACGAAGGCGAATGGTATGTTGGCCTTCATAGCGAGAGGGTTCGAGTACAGGAACAAGGATGTCTTGTTGCAGTTGTACAGGGCCTTGGTGAGGCCGCACCTTGAGTATTGTGTGCAGTTTTGGTCGCCTTATCTGAGGAAGGATGTTCTTGCCATGGAAGGAGTGCAGCGAAGATTCACCAGACTGATACCTGGGATGGCAGGAATGACGTATGAGGAGAGATTGGGTCGATTGGGCTTATACTCGCTGGAGTTTAGAAGAATGAGAGGGGATCTCATCGAAACTTATAAAATTCTAACAGGACTAGACAGACTAGATGCTGGAAGGATGTTCCTGATGGTTGGGGAGTCCAGAACCAGGGGTCATAGTCTAAGGATAAGGGGTAAGCCATTTAGGACTGAGATGAGGAGGAATTTCTTCACCCAGAGAGTGGCGAACCCGTGGAATTCTCTACCACAGAAGGCAGTGGAGGCCAATTCATTAAATATATTCAAGAAGGAGTTGGATATATTTCTTAAGGCTAAAGGGATCAAGGGATATGGGGAGAAAGCAGGGACAGGGTACTGAATTTGGATGATCAGCCATGATCTCATTGAATGGCAGAGCAGGCTTGAGGGGCCGAATGGCCTACTCCTGCTCCTATCTTCTATGTTTCTATGCAACGAGTCCATGAGCACCTCCCCCAGCCGCACTCTAACAGCTTGCCGTATCTCTGTTTCTTTTAGATCTGACCGTGGCACCGTGGAGGAGAGATAGTAATGGGAATCAGAGCCGGGTACTGACTTACACCATCGCTATCAGCAACCCACTGGGACCAAAAACAGCACCAGGGATTGAAACTCAGGTGTGCGGCACTTGGAGCGAGGTGTGGAGGGGGGTGGCGCGGGTCCGGTGGCTGGGGAGACACCTGACATGCTTTGAAAAGGCACATTCTATGCAGTCACTTCTATTCCGCACTGAGTGTAAGATTGTTTGATGTAGTGTCTATGAACTTTTATATATGGACTTTAGCAAGGCTTTTGATAAGGTTCCATATGGCAGACTGGTCACGAAGTTAAAAGCCCATCGTATCCAGGGCAAAGTGTCAAGTTGGATTCAAAACTGGCTCGGAGACAGGAAGCAGAGGGTAATGGTTGATGGGTGTTTTTGTGACTGGAAGGCCGTTTCCAGTGGGGTTCTGCAGGGCTCAGTACTCGGTCCCTTGCTTTTTGTGGTATATATCAATGATCTAGACTTAAATATAGGGGGTATGATTAAGGAGTTTGCAGATGATACTAAAATCGGCCGTGTGGTTGATACTGAAGAAGGAAGCTGTAGATTGCAGGAAGATATCAATAAATTGGTCAGGTGGGCAGAACAGAGGCAAATGGAATTCAATCCGGAGAAGTGTGAGGTAATGCATTTGGGGAGGGCTAACAAGGAAAGGGAATACACATTAAATGGTAGGACACTGAGTAGTGTAGAGGAACAAAGAGACCTTGGAGTGCATGTCCACAGATCCCTGAAGGTGGCAGGCCAGGTAGATAAGGTGGTTAAGAAGGCATACAGAATGCTTGCCTTTATTAGCCGTGGCATAGAATACAAGAGCAGGGGGGTTATGCTTCAACTGTATAAAACACTAGTTAGGCCTCAGCTAGAGTACTGCGTGCAGTTCTGGTCACCACATTACAGGAAAGATGTGATTGCACTAGAGAGGGTACAGAGGAGATTTACAAGGATGTTCCCGGGAGTTGAGAATCTTAGCTCTGAGGAAAGACTGGATAGGCTGGGTCTGTTTTCCTTGGAACAGAGGAGGCTGAGGGGAGACCTTATTGAGGTGTATAAAATTATGAGGGGCCTAGATAAAGTGGATAAAAAGGACCTATTTCCCTTAGCAGAGGGGTCAAAAACCAGGGGGCACAGATTTAAAGTAATTGGGGGAAGGTTTAGAGGGGATTTGAGATGAAATTTCTTCACCCAGAGGGTTGTGGGGGTCTGGAACTCACTGCCTGAAAGGGTGGTAGAGGCAGGAACCCTAACCACATTTAAAGCGTACTTGGATGTGCACTTGGGATGCTGTAACCTGCAGGGCTACGGACCAAGAGCTGGGAAGTGGGATTAGGCTGGATAGCTCCTTGTTGGCCGGCGCGGACACGATGGGCCGAAATGGCCTCCTTCCGTGCTGTAACTTTCTGTGATTCTATTGTGGCCAGAGGGGCCCTGGGCATCTCACGCGAGGCCCTGGGCATCTCGCGCGGAGCACTGGCTGTCTCAATGGTGCAACATATTACCAGAACCATCCTAATATTGCTGTGCTCTCTCCTCAGACACTGTACAAGAGCAGCCAGAAGAGCGAGTGCTATATTGTGGATTCGGAGGTGATAACGCAGGGGATTCCATACCAGGATTACTTCTACACTGTCAACCGCTATTGCCTCATGTGTGTGGCCAGGAACAAATGCAGACTGAGGTACGACTCGCCCATGTCAGGCAGCAGAGCCTGGGGTTAAATCCCGATCCGAGCCGGGGGTTAAATCCCGATCCGAGCCTGGGGTTAAGAGATCCGAGGTTGTGTTTTGTTCTTACTGGGTTCGAGGGAGTTGGAATTAGGTTGAAATGTTGCCAAGGGGATAGAATGTTGCAGCGCAGAGTCTCAGCATTGAACATGGAGCCTTGGAGCAGAGAAGATTGAGAGGAGATTTGATCGAGGTGTTCAAAATCACGAGGTGTCGGGACAGAGCAGATAGAGAGAAACTGTTCCCATTGGCGCAAGGGTCGAGAACCAGAGGACACAGATTCAAGGTGATTGGTAGAAAAACCAAAGGCGATATGAGGGAAAACGTTTTTACTCAGCGAGTGGTTAGGATCTGGAATGCACTGCCTGAAAGGGTGGTGGAGGCAGATTCAATCGCTGCTTTCAAAAGGGAGTTGGATAAATACCTGAAGTGTGAAAGGGCGGGGGAGTGGGACTAGCTGAAGTGCTCTTGCAGTGAGCCGGCACGGGCTCGACGGGCCGAATGGCCGCCTTCCGTACTGTAACCATTCTATGATTTATTTCCCCATGTGAGACAACTGGTCTCTTCCCACTCTGGTGCTCGCTCTCCCACTTTCATGCCCCCTCCCGCCCCCTCCAAGCTGTCTATCTGTTTTGACTGTAACCACTATCACTAAGAGGTCTGATCGCCTGTTTGTAATTGATTGAATAGAGTCTCCTCGGAGATTCGATACAGGAAGCAGCCCTGGAACCTGGTGAAGGCTTTCATCGAGAGGAACACTGCGAGTGGACTGGCGGAGCACTTTCACCACTTAGGTACGGGCAGCGGGAGGGAGCTGGGGGACGTGCAGTGAGGCAGCGGGAGGGAGCTGGGGGACGTGCAGTGAGGCAGCTGGGGGCTCGGCACTTGAGCCGTCACTCCACGCTCCCATTGTATGTTGTCAGTTTGTTTTTTCCAGGAGAGCTGGACACCAGAGATGGAACAGCGAGTTCCTCATGGAGTGAAGAAGTGGAGCAAACTAATTCGGGATAGTATTGCCAGATTGTCCCTCTGCATTTGGGCGCCTTGCTTTGCCCAGTCATCCTCCTCCCGGGGGAGCGAGTGTTCCCAGCCTCGCTCTCCCGGGCGTTCCTGGCCTCGCTCTCCCGGGCGTTCCTGGCCTCGCTCTCCCGGGCGTTCCCGGCCTCGCTCTCCCGGGCGTTCCCGGCCTCGCTCTCCCGGGCGTTCCCGGCCTCGCTCTCCCGGGCGTTCCCGGCCTCGCTCTCCCGGGCGTTCCCGGCCTCGCTCTCCCGGGCGTTCCCGGCCTCGCTCTCCTGGGGCTGCGAGTGCCGGCCTCGCTCTCCCGGAGCTGCGAGTGTTCCCGGCCTCGCTCTCCCGGAGCTGCGAGTGTTCCCGGCCTCGCTCTCCCGGGGCTGCGAGTGTTCCCGGCCTCGCTCTCCCGGGCGGCCCCGGCCTCGCTCTCCCGGGCGCTCCCTGAACGCTCTCCCGGGTGCTCCTGGCCTTGTTTCTCTTGCCGAGTTCTCTGACGACTTTGTTTCCTCAGAGTTAGAGTTGATGAAGGTGGAGAATTTGCTGAAAACGAATTACTGTCGACAGTCTCTGACGGAGAAGCTCAGTAAATCAGGGACACTGCGGCGCAGGAAGAAAACCCATAGTCGCAAATCAGAGCTGGATGAAATCCTGAACCCTGTAATATCGCCGTCAGACATGGAAACATCTCCCAGAAATAAACGCCTATCAGGTAAAGTATGTACTTCAGTACAGGAGGGGGTGCGAGTGCGCAGGAGGGGGGTGCGGGTGCCCAGGAGGGGGGTGCGAGTGCCCAGGAGGGGGGGTGCGGGTGCCCAGGAGGGGGGGTGCGGGTGCCCAGGAGGGGGGGTGCGGGTGCCCAGGAGGGGGGGTGCGGGTGCCCAGGAGGGGGGGTGCGGGTGCCCAGGAGGGGGGGTGCGGGTGCCCAGGAGGGGGGGTGCGGGTGCCCAGGAGGGGGGGTGCGGGTGCCCAGGAGGGGGGGTGCGGGTGCCCAGGAGGGGGGGTGCGGGTGCCCAGGAGGGGGGGTGCGGGTGCCCAGGAGGGGGGGTGCGGGTGCCCAGGAGGGGGGGTGCGGGTGCCCAGGAGGGGGGGTGCGGGTGCCCAGGAGGGGGGGTGCGGGTGCCCAGGAGGGGGGTGCGGGTGCCCAGGAGGGGGGTGCGGGTGCCCAGGAGGGGGGTGCGGGGGCCCAGGAGGGGGGTGCGGGTGCGCAGGAGGGGGGTGCGGGTGCCCAGGAGGGGGGTGCGAGTGCGCAGGAGGGGGATGCGGGTGCGCAGGAGGGGGGTGCGGGGGCGCAGGAGGGGGGTGCGGGGGCGCAGGAGGGGGGTGCGGGTGCCCAGGAGGGGGGTGCGGGTGCCCAGGAGGGGGGTGCGGGTGCCCAGGAGGGGGGGGTGCGGGGGCGCAGGAGGGGGGGTGCGGGGGCCCAGGAGGGGGGGTGCGGGGGCGCAGGAGGGGGGGTGCGGGTGCCCAGGAGGGGGGGTGCGGGGGCGCAGGAGGGGGGTGCGGGTGCCCAGGAGGGGGGTGCGGGTGCCCAGGAGGGGGGGTGCGGGGGCGCAGGAGGGGGGTGCGGGGTGCGCAGGAGGGGGGTGCGGGTGCCCAGGAGAGGGGTGCGGGTGCCCAGGAGGGGGGTGCGGGGGCCCAGGAGGGGGGTTGCGGGGGCCCAGGAGGGGGGGTGCGGGGGCCCAGGAGGGGGGTGCGGGTGCCCAGGAGGGGGGTGCGGGGGCGCAGGAGGGGGGGTGCGGGTGCGCAGGAGGGGGGTGCGGGTGCGCAGGAGGGGGGTGCGGGGGCCCAGGAGGGGGGTGCGGGGGCCCAGGAGGGGGGTTGCGGGGGCCCAGGAGGGGGGTTGCGGGGGCCCAGGAGGGGGGGTGCGGGGGCCCAGGAGGGGGGGTGCGGGGGCCCAGGAGGGGGGTGCGGGTGCCCAGGAGGGGGGTGCGGGGGCGCAGGAGGGGGGGTGCGGGGGCGCAGGAGGGGGGGTGCGGGGGCGCAGGAGGGGGGGTGCGGGGGCGCAGGAGGGGGGGTGCGGGGGCGCAGGAGGGGGGGTGCGGGGGCGCAGGAGGGGGGGTGCGGGGGCGCAGGAGGGGGGGTGCGGGGGCGCAGGAGGGGGGGTGCGGGGGCGCAGGAGGGGGGGTGCGGGGGCGCAGGAGGTGGGTGCGGGGGCGCAGGAGGGGGCTGCGAGTGCCCAGGGGGGTGCGTGTGAATAAAGTGTGTGTGCACAAAAACTCTTCTCAACATAACAAAGCAGATTACCAGGCGATATGATCAAAGTGGTTATAATGATGAAAAGATGTACAGCGCAGATAGAAGGAGACTGTGTCCAGTGATTGAAGACCTAGAATGAGGGGCCAGAGATACACGATTAAATGTGAGAGATTTAGAACAGAGGGCAAGAGAGACTCCTTCACACACAGTTGTGAGGCTGTGGGAGTCACTCCCAGGGTCAGTGGATCAGCAGAAACTGTCAACATTCAGGATTAGAACAGAGAGGTGGAGGAAGGGGTTGAAAGAATTTGCAAACAGGGCGGGGGGGTATGTTTGGAACTATTTGTTCACACGGGGAGTAAGTGCCAAGATGGACTGGTTGGGCCGTATGGCCTGTTTCTGTGAGGGGACGTCTAGGTGTCCCTGTGCACAGCTGGACAAAAGCACAGGGACCATGTGCACTAATTGTAGGGAAACATGAGCATATGTATTCACAGCTCAGGTGTGTGTGCATGGGGGCAGTATGTGTGTGTGCACGAGGGCAGTGTGTGTGTGTGTGTGTGTGTGTGTGTGTGTGCACGAGGGCAGTGTGTGTGTGCACGAGGGCAGTGTGTGTGTGTGTGTGCACGAGGGCAGTATGTGTGTGTGTGTGTGTGTGTGCACGAGGGCAGTGTGTGTGTGTGTGTGTGTGTGTGTGTGCACGAGGGCAGTATGTGTGTGTGTGCACGAGGGCAGTGTGTGTGTGTGTGTGCACGGGGGCAGTATGTGTGTGTGCACGGGGGCAGTATGTGTGTGTGCACGAGGGCAGTGTGTGTGTGCACGAGGGCAGTATGTGTGTGTGTGCACGAGGGCAGTGTGTGTGTGTGTGTGTGCACGGGGGCAGTGTGTGTGTGTGCACGAGGGCAGTGTGTGTGTGTGCACGAGGGCAGTGTGTGTGTGCACGAGGGCAGTGTGTGTGTGTGTGTGCGTGCACGAGGGCAGCATGTGTGTGCGTGCACGAGGGCAGCATGTGTGTGCGTGCACGAGGGCAGCATGTGTGTGCGTGCACGAGGGCAGCGTGTGTGCGTGCACGAGGGCAGTGTGTGTGCGTGCACGAGGGCAGTGTGTGTGCGTGCACGAGGGCAGTGTGTGTGCGTGCACGAGGGCAGTGTGTGTGCGTGCACGAGGGCAGTGTGTGTGCGTGCACGAGGGCAGTGTGTGTGCGTGCACGAGGGCAGTGTGTGTGCGTGCACGAGGGCAGTGTGTGTGCGTGCACGAGGGCAGTGTGTGCGTGCACGAGGGCAGTGTGTGCGTGCACGAGGGCAGTGTGTGCGTGCACGAGGGCAGTGTGTGCGTGCACGAGGGCAGTGTGTGTGCGTGCACGAGGGCAGTGTGTGCGTGCACGAGGGCAGTGTGTGTGCGTGCACGAGGGCAGTGTGTGCGTGCACGAAGGCAGTGTGTGTGCGTGCACGAGGGCAGTGTGTGTGCGTGCACGAGGGCAGTGTGTGTGCGTGCACGAGGGCAGTGTGTGTGCGTGCACGAGGGCAGTGTGTGCACGAGGGCAGTGTGTGCACGAGGGCAGTGAGTGTGTGTGCACGAGGGCAGTGTGTGTGTGTGCACGAGGGGCAGTGTGAGTGTGTGTACGAGGGCAGTGTATGTGTGCACGAGGGCAGTGTGTGTGTGTGCACAAGGGCAGTGTGTGTGTGTGTGCACGAGGGCAGTGTGTGTGTGCACGAGGGCAGTATGGGTGTGTGTGTGCACGAGGGCAGTATGGGTGTGTGTGTGCACGAGGGCAGTGAGTGTGTGTGTGCACGAGGGCAGTGTGTGTGTGTGCACGAGGGCAGTGTGTGTGTGCACGAGGGCAGTATGGGTGTGTGTGTGCACGAGGGCAGTGTGTGTGTGCGCGTGCACGAGGGCAGTGTGTGTGTGCGCGTGCACGAGGGCAGTGTGTGTGTGCGTGCACGAGGGCAGTGTGTGTGCGTGCACGAGGGCAGTGTGGGTGTGTGTGCACGAGGGCAGTATGGGTGTGTGTGTGCACGAGGGCAGTGTGTGTGCGTGCACGAGGGCAGTGTGTGTGTGCACGAGGGCAGTGTGTGTGTGTGCACGAGGGCAGTGTGTGTGTGTGCACGAGGGCAGTGTGTGTGTGTGTGCACGAGGGCAGTGTGTGTGTGTGCACGAGGGCAGTGTGAGTGTGTGTGTGTGTGCACGAGGGCAGTGTATGTGTGCATGAGGGCAGTGTGTGTGTGTGTGCACGAGGGCTGTGTGTGTGTGTGTGTGTGTGTGTGTGTGTGTGTACGAGGGCAGTATGGGTGTGTGTGTGTGCACGGGGCAGTGTGTGTGTGTGTGTGTGTGCACGAGGGCAGTATGGGTGTGTGTGTGCACGAGGGCAGTATGGGTGTGTGTGTGCACGAGGGCAGTATGGGTGTGTGTGTGCACGAGGGCAGTGAGTGTGTGTGTGCACGAGGGCAGTGTGTGTGTGCACGAGGGCAGTGTGTGTGTGCACGAGGGCAATGTGTGTGTGTGTGTGTGTGTGTGCACGAGTGCAGTCTGTGTGCACGAGGGCAGTGTGTGTGTGTGCACGAGGGCAGTGTGTGTGTGTGCACGAGGGCAGTGTGTGTGTGTGTGTACGAGGGCAGTATGGGTGTGTGTGTGTGTGTGCACGAGGGCAGTATGGGTGTGTGTGTGCACGAGGGCAGTATGGGTGTGTGTGTGCACGAGGGCAGTGAGTGTGTGTGCACGAGGGCAGTGTGTGTGTGCACGAGGGCAGTGTGTGTGTGTGTGTGTGCACGAGTGCAGTCTGTGTGCACGAGGGCAGTGTGTGTGTGTGCACGAGGGCAGTGTGTGTGTGTGTGCACGAGGGCAGTGCATGTGTGTGTGTGCGCACGAGGGCAATGTGTGTGTGTGCGCACGAGGGCAGTGTGTGTGTGCGCACGAGGGCAGTGTGTGTGTGCGCACGAGGGCAGTGTGTGTGTGCGCACGAGGGCAGTGTGTGTGTGCGCACGAGGGCAGTGTGTGTGTGCGCACGAGGGCAGTGTGTGTGTGCGCACGAGGGCAGTGTGTGTGTGCGCACGAGGGCAGTGTGTGTGTGCGCACGAGGGCAGTGTGTGTGTGCGCACGAGGGCAGTGTGTGTGTGCGCACGAGGGCAGTGTGTGTGTGCGCACGAGGGCAGTGTGTGTGTGCGCACGAGGGCAGTGTGTGTGTGCGCACGAGGGCAGTGTGTGTGTGCGCACGAGGGCAGTGTGTGTGTGCGCACGAGGGCAGTGTGTGTGTGCGCACGAGGGCAGTGTGTGTGTGCGCACGAGGGCAGTGTGTGTGTGCGCACGAGGGCAGTGTGTGTGTGTGTGTGTGTGTGTGTGTGTGCACAAGTGCAGTCTGTGTGCACGAGGGCAGTGTGTGTGTGTGCACGAGGGCAGTATGGGTGTGTGTGTGTGCACGGGGCAGTGTGTGTGTGTGTGTGTGTGTGCACGAGGGCAGTATGGGTGTGTGTGTGCACGAGGGCAGTATGGGTGTGTGTGCACGAGGGCAGTATGGGTGTGTGTGTGCACGAGGGCAGTGAGTGTGTGTGTGCACGAGGGCAGTGTGTGTGTGTGTGTGCACGAGTGCAGTCTGTGTGCACGAGGGCAGTGTGTGTGTGTGCACGAGGGCTGTGTGTGTGTGTGCACGAGGGCAGTGCATGTGTGTGTGTGCGCACGAGGGCAGTGTGTGTGTGCGCACGAGGGCAGTGTGTGTGTGCGCACGAGGGCAGTGTGTGTGTGCGCACGAGGGCAGTGTGTGTGTGCGCACGAGGGCAGTGTGTGTGTGCGCACGAGGGCAGTGTGTGTGTGCGCACGAGGGCAGTGTGTGTGTGCGCACGAGGGCAGTGTGTGTGTGCGCGCACGAGGGCAGTGTGTGTGTGCGCACGAGGGCAGTGTGTGTGTGCGCACGAGGGCAGTGTGTGTGTGCGCACGAGGGCAGTGTGTGTGTGCGCACGAGGGCAGTGTGTGTGCGCACGAGGGCAGTGTGTGTGTGCGCACGAGGGCAGTGTGTGTGTGCGCACGAGGGCAGTGTGTGTGCGCACGAGGGCAGTGTGTGTGTGCGCACGAGGGCAGTGTGTGTGTGCGCACGAGGGCAGTGTGTGTGCGCACGAGGGCAGTGTGTGTGTGCGCACGAGGGCAGTGTGTGTGTGCGCACGAGGGCAATGTGTGTGTGCGCACGAGGGCAGTGTGTGTGTGCGCACGAGGGCAGTGTGTGTGTGCGCACGAGGGCAGTGTGTGTGTGCGCACGAGGGCAGTGTGTGTGTGCATGAGTGCAGTGTTTGAGTGTGTGCGCGAGTGCAGTGTGTGTGTGCGCGAGGGCAGTGTGTGTGTGTGTGTGCACGAGGGCAGTGTGTGTGTGTGCACGAGGGCAGTATGGGTGTGTGTGTGTGCACGAGGGCAGCATGTGTGTGTGTGCACGAGGGCAGTGTGTGTGTGTGCACGAGGGCTGTGTGTGTGTGTGCACGAGGGCAGTGTGTGTGTGTGTGTGTGTGTGTGCACGAGGGCAGTATGGGTGTGTGTGCACGAGGGCAGTGTGTGTGTGCACGAGGGCTGTGTGTGCACGAGGGCAGTGACTGTGCACGAGGGCAGTGACTGTGCACGAGGGCAGTGAGTTTGTGCACGAGGGCAGTGAGTTTGTGCACGAGGGCAGTGAGTTTGTGCACGAGGGCAGTGTGTGTGTGTGTGTGCACGAGGGCAGTGTGTGTGTGTGTGTGTGTGCGCACGAGGGCTGTGTGTGTGTGCACGAGGGCAGTGTGTGTGCACGAGGGCAGTGAGTGTGTGTGCACGAGGGCAGTGAGTTTGTGTGCACGAGGGCAGTGAGTGTGTGTGTGTGCAAGAGGGCAGTGTGTGTGTGTGCACGAGGACAGTGTGAGTGTGTGTGTGTACACGAGGGCAGTGTGTGTGCACGAGGGCAGTGTGTGTGCACGAGGGCAGAGTGTGTGTGCACGAGGGCAGTGTGTGCACGAGGGCAGTGTGTGTGCACGAGGGCTGTGTGTGCACGAGGGCAGTGTGTGTGCACGAGGGCAGTGTGTGTGTGTGCACGAGGGCAGTGTGTGTGTGCACGAGGGCAGTGTGCGTGTGTGCACGAGGGCAGTGTGCGTGTGTGCACGAGGGCAGTATTTGAGTGTGCACGAGTGCAGTGTGTGTGTGCACGAGGGCAGTATTTGAGTGTGTGCACGAGGGCAGTGTGTGTGTGCACGAGGGCAGCGTGTGTGTGCGTGCACGAGGGCAGCGTGTGTGCGTGCGCGAGGGCAGCGTGTGTGTGCGTGCGCGAGGGCAGCGTGTGCGTGCGCGAGGGCAGCGTGTGTGCGTGCGCGAGGGCAGCGTGCGTGCGCGAGGGCAGTGTGTGTGGGTGTGCGAGGGCAGTGTGTGTGGGTGTGCGAGGGCTGTGTGCGTGCGCGAGGGCTGTGTGCGTGCGCGAGGGCAGTGCGTGCGCGAGGGCAGTGTGCGTGCGCGAGGGCAGTGTGCGTGCGCGAGGGCAGTGTGCGTGCGCGAGGGCAGTGTGTGCGTGCGCGAGGGCAGTGTGTGCGTGCGCGAGGGCAGTGTGTGCGTGCACGAGGGCAGTGTGTGTGCACGAGGGCAGTGTGCGCGCGCGCACGAGGGCAGTGTGCGTGTGTGCACGAGGGCAGTGTGTGTGTGTGTGCACGAAGGCAGTGTGTGTGTGTGTGTGTGTGCGCACGAGGGCAGTGTATGTGCGTGCACGAGGGCAGTGTGTGTGCGTGCACGAGGGCAGTGTGTGTGTGTGCGTGCGCGAGGGCAGCGTGTGCATGCGCGAGGGCAGAGCGCGGGCAGCGCGCGTGGGCAGTATGTGTGTGTGTGCACGAGTGCTGGGCGGGTGTGTGTGCGTGCCTGGGCACGAGTAGGGGAGAGGCTGTATTTGTGCTCCTGGGGATCAGAAGAACATAAGAACTAGGAGCAGGAATAGGCCACTTGGCCCCTCGAGCCTGCTCCGCCATTCAATAAGATCATGGCTGAGCTAGGGCTCAAAGCCACTTCCCAGCCCGCTCCCCATGTGGGAGTGGGTGATTTGTTATTTGGGGGGGCACTGGGCAAGGCCAAAGAGCACTGACTGATTTGTACATTTTGTGTGTCGCAGGTTCCCTACAGTCCAAGTACAGAGAACAAGTAAGAGGAGGCGCTGTGGACCGCAGTGTCTCCAACTTGCTGCTGATCATCAGCTTCATGTAAGAGCGAGGCCATGAAGTAATCATTAGGTTACAGACAACGCACTCTGGTATCCTGCTCTGTAACTTCTCCTGGGCTCTCGTGTTGTGGTTTACTCAGCAAGTGTGCGATGGGTTTTTCATCGAGACCTACAGTGTCAGTTGAATTTTTCTTTTTATTCATTCATGGGACGTGGGCGTCGCTGGCAAGGCCGGCATTTATTGCCCATTCCTAGCTGCCCTTGCGAAGGTGGTGGTGAGCCGCCTTCTTGAACCGCTGCAGTCCGTGTGGTGAAGGTGCTCCCACAGTGCTGTTAGGGAGGGAGGTCCAGGATTTTGACCCAGCGACGATGAAGGAACGGCCGATATATTTCTAAGTCGGGATGGTGTGTGACTTGGAGGGGAACTTGGAGGTGGTGGTGTTCCCATGCGCCTGCTGCCCTTGTCCTTCTAGGTGGAAGAGGTCACGGGTTTGGGAGGTGCTGCCGAAGAAGCCTTGGCGAGTTGCTGCAGAGCATCTTGTAGATGGTCCACACTGCAGCCACGGTGTGCCGGTGGTGGAGGGAGTGAATGTTTAAGGTGGTGCATGGGGTGCCGATCAGTTACTGGCTGACAGTCTTAAAAGACCGTGAGTGATGTTTCAATATTTGGACCTGTTGGAAGCTTAAACAAACCGTATTTTCTCAGCAGTGTATATTCCCCGGGCAGTGTCACTACTCGGTGTCAAGCACAGATATTCCATGTATTCTCTCCTCTCCCTCCCTCCCTCCCTACGTCCCTCCCTCCATCCCTCTCTCTCCCTCTCTCTCTGTCTCTCTCCCTCTATCTCCGTCCCTCCCCCCATCCGTCCCTCCCCTCTCCCCCTCCCCTCTCCCCCCCCCTCTCCCCCTCCCCTCCCCTCCCCTCTCCCCCTCCCCTCTCCCCCTCCCCTCTCCCCCTCCCCTCTCCCTCTCCCCCTCCCCTCTCCCTCTCCCCCTCCCCTCTCCCCCTCCCCCTCCCCTCTCCCCCTCCCACCCCCTCCCTCGCCCCCTCCCCCTCCCCCCGCCTCTCCCTCTCCCCGCCTCTCCCTCTCCCCCTCCCCCTCCCCTCTCCCCCTCCCCTCTCCCCCTCCCCTCTCCCCTCCCCCTCCCACCCCCTCCCCCTCACTCCCCCTCCCTCGCCCCCTCCCCCTCCCCCCGCCTCTCCCTCTCCCCGCCTCTCCCTCTCCCCCTCCCTCTGTCTCGAGATTCATGCTCTGCCACTTGACGAGTTTTTGCCCCCTCAATAATTTATCTCGTTTCTTTGCATTCTGCCTCTCTCCAGGATTATTCTGAGGTAAAGTATTATCCACACACAGAACTAGACGCCTGATCTGCAAATGAATCTCGCTTCTGCCCTTTCTTTGTTAATGTTTTCCTGCTGTCGTTTGTTCTCTGTCTCACTCCGTCTCTTTCTCTCTCCCCATCTCCTCCTCTCCTTCTCCTCTCCTCATTCTCACTCACTGACTCTCAATCTCTCTCGCACTCTCTCTCGCTCTGTGTCTCTCGCGCTCTCTCTCACTCTGTGTCCCTCACACTTGCTCTCGCACACTCGCTCATTCTCTGTCTCCCACACTCTCGTGCACTCTCTCTCATTTGCACATTGTGCACTCTCTCTCGTGCACATACTCTTTCGCACTCTCGTTCGCACACTCTCCCCCTTGCGCACGCCCTCTCCCCCTCCCCCGCGCACGCCCTCACACTCGCTCTCACACTGTCTCTCTCTCTCTCTCTCTCTCTCTCTACAGCCTCGTGGTGCTGATTGTTCTAAACGTGATGCTGTTTTACAAGTTGTGGGCTTTAGAACAAGCTGCTCAAACACTGGAAGCCTGGCGTGTCCACGCACTGTCAGACGGGTGAGTAAGGCGAGGCGCTGGTCGGCGAGGCGCTGGTCGGCGAGGCGTTAGTCGGCGAGGCGCTGGTCGGCGAGGCGTTAGTCGGCGAGGCGCTGGTTGGTGAGGCGCTGGTCGGTGAGGTGAGTACGGCGAGGCGCTGGTCACAGGCGTGGGTCGGTGAGATGAGTACGGCGAGGCGCTGGGCGGCGAGGTGAGTACGGCGAGGCGCTGGTCGACGAGGTGAGTACGGCGAGGCGCTGGTCACAGGCGTGGGTCGGTGAGATGAGTACGGCGAGGCGCTGGGCGGCGAGGTGAGTACGGCGAGGCGCTGGTCACAGGCGTGGGTCGGTGAGATGAGTACGGCGAGGCGCTGGGCGGCGAGGTGCTGGGTTGTGGGTGTGGCGGGACATATTGAGAGAGTGGTTAGCAAAGCATATGGGATCTTGGGTTTTATAAATAGAGGTATTGAGTACAAAAGTAGAGAAGTTACGCTGAACCTTTATAAAGCGCTGGTTAGGCCACAACTGGAGTATTGAATCCAGTTCTGGTCACCACACTTTAGGAAGGATGTGAGGGCCCTTGAAAGGGTGCAGAGGAGATTTACCAGAATGGTTCCGGGGATTGGGGGATCTTAGCTACAAGGACAGGTTGGAGAAGCTGGATTTGTTTCCATTAGAGCAAAGGAGGTTGAGGGGTGATTTGATCGAGGTGTACAAGATTATGACGGGTTTGGACAGGCTAGACGGGGAAAGGCTGTTCCCAGTAGTTGATGGTACAAGGACTAGGGGTCACAGATTTAAGGTTTTGGGCAAGAGATACATGGGGGTGGGTGGGTGGTGTGAGGAAAAACTTTTTTACGCAGCGAGTGGTGAGGACCTGGAACGAGCTGCCGACGGAAGTGGTGGAAGCGGAGACACTCGATGTTTTCAAGGGGAGACTGGATAGGCACTTGAGGGAAATAAACTTGCAGGGCTCCGGGGATAGAGCGGGGGAATGGGACTGACTGGATTGCTCTACAGAGAGCCGGCACGGACTCGATGGGCCGAATGGCCTCCTTCTGTGCGGCTATGACTCTATGACTCTATTGCACTCGTGTGCTGGGTGACGTAAGAAAACTACTAGGCACTCGGTCTAAGCGTTAAACAAAGCTTTAATCAACTGTTTTACAACATGTTGGTCTAGTTGTGTCCTTCACTAGTTCCTGTTAAGAATGTCCTGCGCAAGCTGGGCCCATGCCCGAGTATTTATACTCTCCCTGGACAGTGCCACCCGTAGGCTGTTCAGTATTATTTCATACGTCTTTCTTTCATGAATGACCGATTCATGTCATTGGGTGTGGGTCATCTCTCTGAAGACTGACTTGTGAACTTGTTTTTATTCTTGTTCTGTTAGAAAGATCCCTCAGACAGCTGTGGAATGGGCTCATATTCTGCAGCTGCAGACGAACCTCCACAATGCAGAATTGCAGAAGTGGAAGCACATCCTCAAGGCTTGCGTTGAGCTCCTGGATGAGGTGAGGAGAAGTTGGGATCAATTACTTATCTTGCACCATGTGATACTCAATAGTACATTATTGTCGCTACAGAGTCTGCCTATTGCACCCTCCGCCTTCACACTGTGTATGGATCGGATTCGGATATCACGTTGGTGTTTTGGCTTTTGGTATCACGTTGTGGAGCTACGTGATCGTGGGATCATAGAATAATACAACACAGAAGGAGGCCATTCGGCCCATCGAGTCTGTGCCGGCTCTCTGTAGAGCAATAAGAACATAAGAAATAGAAGCAGGATTAGGCCATGCGGCCCCTCGGGCCTGCTCCGCCATTCAATAGGATCATGGCTGATCCGAATCTAGACTCACGTCCACTTCCCTGCCCGCTCCCCGTAATCCCTAATTCCCTTATCTGCTAGGACAATGTCTATCTCCATTTTAAATTTATTTAATGTCGCAGCTTCCACAGCTCTCTGAGGTAGCAAATTCCATAGATTTACTACCCTCTGAGTGAAGAAGTTTCTCCTCATCTCAGTTTTGAAAGGGCAGCCCCTTATTCTTAGATTATGCCCCCTAGTTCTAGTCTCACCCATCAGTGGAAACATCCTCCCCGCATCCACCCGATCAAGCCCCCTCACAATCTTATGTGTTTCGATAAGATCACCTCTCATTCTTCTGAACTCCAATGAGTAGAGTCCCAACCTACTCAACCTTTCCTCATACGTCAACCCCCTCATCTCTGAAATCAACCAAGTGAACCTTCTCTGAACCGTCTCGAGAGCAAGTATATCTTTTCTTAAATATGGAATCCAGTCAGTCCCACTCCCCCGCTCTTTCCCCGTATCCTTGCAAACACGGTGGCATAGTGGTTAGCACTGTTGCCTCACAGCGCCAGGGACCCGGGTTCGAATCCGGCCTCGGGCGACTGTCTGTGTGGAGTTTGCACATTCTCCCCGTGTTTGCGTGGGTTTCCTCCGGGTGCTCCGGTTTCCTCCCACAGTCCAAAGATGTGCGGGTTAGGTTGATTGGCCATGATAAAAATTGGCCCTTAGTGTTAGGGGGGATTAAATATGTGGGGTTATGGGGTTACAGGGATAGAGCTTGGGTGGGATGGCTGTCAGTGTAGGGACCGGGTGCTAGGGTTTGGATGATCAGCCATGATCTCGTTGAATGGCGGAGCAGGCTCGAAGGGCCGAATGGCCTACTCCTATCTTCTATGTTTCTATGTTTTCTCCTTCAAGCATTTATACAATTCCCTTTTGAAGGCTATTATTGAATCTGCTTGGCCGCGCGTTCCAAATCCTAACCACTCGCTGCGTAAAAAAGTTTTTTCTGATGTCCCCTCTGGTTCTTTTGCCAATCACCTTAAACCTGTGTCCTCTGGTTATCAACTCTTCAGCCATTGGAAGCAGTTTCTCTCTCTTTACTCTATCTAAAACCTTCATGATTTAAAAAAACCTCTATGAAATATCCTCTTAACCTTCGCTGCGTTGAATTTTATTTGCCACGTGTCCGCCCATTCCACCAGCCTGTCTATATAAGAACATAAGAAATAGGAGCAGGAGTAGGCCAATCGGCCCCTCGAGCCTGCTCCGCCATTCAATAAGATCATGGCTGATCTGATCCTAACCGCCAATCCACTATCACAGAACCATCTCCTGAATCTAACAGAATTAGACACACGAAATAGGAGCAGGATCAGGCTACACGGCCCCTGGGCCCGCTCCGCTACCCACAGGGCCATGACCGATCCGAACCTAGACTCATGTCCAAATTCCTGCCCGCTCCCCGTAACCCTTAATTCCCTTTACTTCTAGGAAACTGTCTATTTCTGTTTTAAATTTATGTAATGATGTAGCTTCTACAGCTTTTTGGGGCAGCATATTCCATGGACCTACCACCCTCTGAGTGAAGTAGGTCCTCCTCATCGCAGTTTTGAAAGAGCAGCCCCTTATTCTAAGACTATGCCCCCTAGTTCTAGTTTCACCCATCATCGGGAACATCTTCCCCGCATCCACCCGATCCAACCCCTTCACAATCTTATATGTTTCAATAAGATCGCCTCTCATTCTTCTGAACTCCAATGAGTAGAGTCCCAATCTACTCAACCTCTCCTCATATGTCCATCCCCTCATCCCCGGGATTAACCGAGTCAACCTTCTTTGTACTGACTCGAGAGCAAGTATGTCCTTTCTTAAGTATGGACACCAAAACTGTACGCAGTATTCCAGGTGCGGTCTCACCAATACCTTGTACAACTGAAGCAATACCTCCCTATTTTTATATTCTATCCCCCTAGCAATGAAAGCCAACATTCCATTGGCCTTCTTAATCACTTGCTGCACCTGCATACTAACCTTTTGAGTTTCGTGCACCAGGACCCCCGGATCCCTTTGTACTTCAGTACTTTCCAGTTTCTTGCCATTAAGATAATAACTTGCTCTACGATTTTTCCTGCCAAAGTGCATAACCTCACACTTTCCAGTATTGTAATCCATCTGCCAAATCTCTGCCCACTCACTTAGCCTGTCGATGTCCCCTTGCAGGTTTTTTATGTCCTCCTCACTCACTACTTTCCCTCCCATCTTAGTATCATCTGCAAACTTTGATATGTTACACTCGGTCCCCTCCTACAAATCGTTAATATAGATTGTAAAGAGTTGGGGACCCAGCACTGACCCCTGCGGAACACCACTAGTTACTGATTGCCAGTCTGAGAATGAACCATTTATCCCAACTCTCTGCCTTCTGTTAGATAGCCAATCCTCTATCCATGCCAGAATATTACCCCCAATCCCGTGATTTTTGATCTTAAGCAATAATCTTTTGTGTGGCACCTTGTCAAATGCCTTTTGGAAGTCTAAATACACTACGTCCACTGGTTCCCCTTTATCCACCCTATACGTTACTTCCTCAAAGAACTCCAGCAAATTTGTCAAACATGACTTCCCCTTCATAAAACCATGCTGACTTTGTCTTATTAAATTATGATTATCCAAATGTCCTGTTACTGTCTCCTTAATAATGGACTCCAAAATTTTACCTACCACAGATGTTAGGCTAACCGGTCTATAGTTTCCAGCCTTCTGCCTACTGCCCTTTTTAAATAAGGGCAGTAGACAGGCAATATCCTCTTGAAGTCTATTACTATCTTCCTCACTGTTTACTACACTTCCAAGTTTCGTGTCATCTGCCTTAAATTTGAAATTATGCCCTGTATCCCCACGTCCAAGTCATTAATGGCCCTGAAATTAGGATCGGGTGCTTGCCGCGTGTGCAGGCCCCCGATCTGCACTCACCCTGCGCGCAGACATCTGAAGCCCGGGCCTGCTTGCATTTCCTGTCACAGGCCCGGTTCAGCTGTCGGCGCGATGTGCTAACCTGATCCAGCGGTGTAGTTAGTGCGATGTGCCGGCTGGGATCAGGTGAGCACTGTGCAGCCAATCAGGGGAGGGGAAACTCATTCATGAGTTTGACAGTAAGAGCTGTCAAACTCATGAAAAGTATGGGCTGCCAAAACACTACTTTAACTTTAAATAAAATTTTAAAAAACATCCCACTGATTATAATAACTATAAATAAGTTTTTTTTAATGTTTTAAACAATTAATCAATTTTTTGAAAAAAATAAAAAAAATTTAAATAGGGTCTAAAACTAAACTTACCATCCTGTAAATTCTTTAAAAATAACAAACCTGTGCAAAAAAAAATTCTACATTGTACTAAAAGCCCACTTACCTGAAAAACTAAATACTTGCGTGTTGTTTTTCCACACGTAAAGACCGGAGGCCTTTACACGCGCGCAACTCTGGGGGGGAAAAAAAAGGAGTTTTACTGCGCACGCGCTGCCTGTGCAGTCGCGCGCGTTCTGCCTCTGAACCCCTTCATTCAGAGGACAGGAAATGCCGGTTTTCCCCGCATGCGCTGTGCATGCTGAAAACCGGCATTTCCTCCGGCCAGACGCGTGAGTACCCCGACCGTACTCGCGCGTTTGGAACGGAATTACTGGGCCAATATATATCAAAATCAGCAGTGTTCCTAGTACTGATCCTTGGGGAACGCCATTGCATACCTCCCTCCAGTCCGAAAAACAGCCAGTCGTCACAACACTCTTTTCTGTCCCTTGACCAATGCTGCTAATGTAACAGATTCTGTTGGTTAGATGTGTGATCTTACACGGTATGTACAGCACAGAAACGGGCCATTCGACCCAAGAGGTCCGTGCCGGAGTTCATGTTCCACACGAGCGCCTCTGCGCACTGAGGCCTGTTCCTGCTGTCGTTTGCGATTCCTGATTGCATTTGTTGTGTTGCAGATGAAGTTTTCGTTGGGGAGATTGCACAGAGGCATTGCGTTGGTGGATCTGCCCGCAGAATCTGAACAAAGTACTGAAGACCCTTTTTGACCTGGGAGTAACACTGAAGCACAGTGCAGTGATTTATCGCAATTCACCCGCGCTGCGGAACAGTGACAACCGATATCGCACCGCAGAATCACGGCAGGAGGCAGCTTCCTGAAGCACTTTCCCAGTGCTATCCTTCTCATTCCAGACTCCAACTTCCTAGGAACGCTAATTAAAGGGGAACAATAAATCACAATTGGTCAGATTCTGGCCTTACCAAACCTTGACAATTGGCAAATGTGCAGATGTTTGTTGTCACCGTGATCACTTGCTGCTGGATGTCCTCGGAGCATTCTCGACAGCAAAACAGTTCGACGTGTTTGGTATCACTGCACCCAATTCCCACCCCCAGGGGAGGAGAGAGAGACTGGGGGGTGGGGGAGAGAGAGACTGGGGGGGGAGAGAGAGACTGGGGGTGGGGGAGAGAGAGACTGGGGGTGGGGGAGAGAGACTGGGGGTGGGGGAGAGAGACTGGGGGTGGGGGAGAGAGAGACGGGGTGGGGGAGAGAGAGACGGGGTGGGGGAGAGAGAGACGGGGTGGGGGAGAGAGAGACGGGGTGGGGGAGAGAGAGACTGGGGGGGGGAGAGAGAGACTGGGGGGGGAGAGAGAGACTGGGGGAGAGAGAGAGACTGGGGGTGGGGGAGAGAGACGGGGTGGGGGAGAGAGACTGGGGGTGGGGGAGAGAGACGGGGTGGGGGAGAGAGAGACTGGGGGGGAGAGAGAGACTGGGGGTGGGGGAGAGAGACGGGGGGGGAGAGAGAGAGACTGGGGGGGAGAGAGAGAGACTGGGGGGGGGAGAGAGAGACTGGGGGGGGAGAGAGAGACTGGGGGGGGAGAGAGAGACTGGGGGGGGAGAGAGAGACGGGGGGGAGAGAGAGACTGGGGGGTGGGGAGAGAGACTGGGGGTGGGGGAGAGAGACTGGGGGTGGGGGGAGAGAGACGGGGTGGGGGGAGAGAGAGACGGGGTGGGGGAGAGAGAGACGGGGTGGGGGAGAGAGAGACGGGGTGGGGGAGAGAGAGACTGGGGGGGGGAGAGAGAGACTGGGGGGGGAGAGAGAGACGGGGGGAGAGAGAGACTGGGGGTGGGGGAGAGAGACGGGGTGGGGGAGAGAGACTGGGGGTGGGGGAGAGAGACGGGGTGGGGGGAGAGAGAGACTGGGGGGGAGAGAGAGACTGGGGGTGGGGGAGAGAGACGGGGGGGGTGGGAGAGAGAGAGACTGGGGGGGGAGAGAGAGACTGGGGGGGGAGAGAGAGACTGGGGGGGGAGAGAGAGACGGGGGGGAGAGAGAGACTGGGGGGTGGGGAGAGAGACTGGGGGTGGGGGAGAGAGAGACGGGGTGGGGGAGAGAGAGACGGGGTGGGGGGAGAGAGAGACGGGGTGGGGGAGAGAGAGACTGGGGGGGAGAGAGAGAGGCGGGGGGAGAGAGAGACTGGGGGTGGGGGAGAGAGACTGGGGGTGGGGGAGAGAGACGGGGTGGGGGAGAGAGAGACTGGGGGGGAGAGAGAGAGACTGGGGGTGGGGGAGAGAGACTGGGGGTGGGGGAGAGAGACGGGGGGGTGGGAGAGAGAGAGACTGGGGGGGGAGAGAGAGACGGGGGGGAGAGAGAGACTGGGGGGTGGGGAGAGAGACTGGGGGGTGGGGAGAGAGACTGGGGGGTGGGGAGAGAGACGGGGGTGGGGAGAGAGACTGGGGGTGGGAGAGAGAGAGACTGGGGGGGAGAGAGAGAGACACGGGGGGGGGGAGAGAGAGACTGGGGGGGAGAGAGAGAGACTGGGGGGGGAGAGAGAGAGACTGGGGGGGGAGAGAGAGAGACTGGGGGTGGGAGAGAGACGGGGTGGGGGGGGAGAGAGACGGGGTGGGGGGGAGAGAGAGACGGGGTGGGGGGGAGAGAGAGACTGGGGGGGGAGAGAGAGACTGGGGGGGGAGAGAGAGACTGGGGGAGAGAGAGAGAGACTGGGGGGGGAGAGAGAGAGACTGGGGGGGGAGAGAGAGACTGGGGGGGGAGAGAGAGAGACTGGGGGGGGAGAGAGAGAGACTGGGGGGGGAGAGAGAGAGACTGGGGGGGGGAGAGAGAGAGACTGGGGGGTGGGGGAGAGAGACTGGGGGGGAGAGAGAGACTGGGGGGGGAGAGAGAGACGGGGGGAGAGAGACGGGGGGAGAGAGAGACTGGGGGGAGAGAGAGAGAGACTGGGGGGGGAGAGAGAGACTGGTGGGGGAGAGAGACTGGTGGGGAGAGAGAGACTGGTGGGGGAGAGAGAGACGGGGGGGAGAGAGAGAGACTTGGGGGGGGAGAGAGAGAGACTCGGGGGGGGGGGGAGAGAGAGACTGGGGGGGGAGAGAGAGACGGGGGGGAGAGAGAGACTGGGGGAGAGAGAGAGACAGACGGGGGGGGAGAGAGACTGGGGGGGGAGAGACTGGGGGGTGGGGAGAGAGACTGGGGGGTGGGGGAGAGAGACTGAGGGGTGGGGAGAGAGAGACTGGGGGTGGGGGAGAGAGAGAGACTGGTGGGGGAGAGAGACTGGGGGGGAGAGAGACTGGGGGGGGGAGAGAGAGACTGGGGGGGAGAGAGAGAGACTGGGGGGTGGGGGAGAGAGACTGGGGGGGGGAGCGAGAGACGGGGGGGGGAGAGAGAGACGGGGTGGGGGGGAGAGAGACGGGGGGAGAGAGACTGGGGGGTGGGGAGAGAGAGACGGGGTGGGGGGAGAGAGACGGGGGGGAGAGAGAGAGACTGGGGGTGGGAGAGACTGGGGGGTGGGGGAGAGAGACTGGGGGGGGGAGCGAGAGACGGGGGGGGAGAGAGAGACGGGGTGGGGGGGAGAGAGACGGGGGGGAGAGAGACTGGGGGGTGGGGAGAGAGAGACGGGGGGGAGAGAGACTGGGGGTGGGAGAGACTGGGGGGTGGGGGAGAGAGACTGGGGGGGTGGGGAGAGAGAGACTGGGGGGTGGGGAGAGAGAGACTGGGGGTGGGGGGGGAGAGAGACGGGGGTGGGGAGAGAGAGACTGGGGGTGGGGGAGAGAGAGACTGGGGGTGGGGGAGAGAGAGACTGGGGGGTGGGGAGAGAGAGACTGGGGGGTGGGGAGAGAGAGACTGGGGGGTGGGGAGAGAGAGACTGGGGGGGGAGAGAGAGACTGGGGGGTGGGGAGAGAGAGACTGGGGGGTGGGGGAGAGAGACGGGGGGAGAGAGACGGGGGGGAGAGAGAGACTTGGGGGGGAGAGAGAGACTGGGGGTGAGAGAGAGACGGGGGGGGGAGAGAGAGACGGGGGGGGAGAGAGAGAGAGACTGGGGGAGGGGGGAGAGAGAGACTGGGGGAGAGAGAGACTGGGGGAGGGGGAGAGAGAGACTGGGGGGGAGAGAGAGACTGGGGGGGAGAGAGAGACTGGGGGAGAGAGAGAGAGACGGGGGAGAGAGAGACGGGGGGGGAGAGAGAGACTGTTGGGGGGAGAGAGAGAGACTGGGGGTGGGGGGGAGAGAGAGAGACGGGGGGGGAGAGAGAGACTGTTGGGGGGGGAGAGAGAGAGACTGGGGGTGGGGAGAGAGAGACTGGGGGTGGGGGGGGAGAGAGACTGGGGGTGGGGGGGGAGAGACTGGGGGTGGGGGGGGGAGAGAGACTGGGGGTGGGGGGGGAGAGAGACTGGGGGTGGGGGAGAGAGAGACTGGGGGTGGGGGAGAGAGACTGGGGGTGGGGTAGGAGTTAGGGGAAGGTGAGAGGGGGTAGTCAGGGGGTCAGTGGGGGGGGGTTGATGCGAGATATAGAACCTGCACTGTGGGCAGGTTGTGTTTGGGAGGATTGTTCCGATAGAGACCAAGGGCGAAGTGTAAGCCTGTGAGATAAAACCTGCTTCTGGACAAACGGAGAGATTCCCGATCCCTGTCTGACAATTCTTCTCCCGTTCTAAGCTGGTGTCTGGTGAATGACGCTGACGTTTCTGCAGCCTTTGTCACAGCCAATGATTTGCTGAAATCTGAGTATTTTCCCGGCCATTTTGGTCTAAAAGTTTGCATATTTATTATTTCTGATGCTCCTCCTGTAGAATATCCGACCATGTCAGTATCAGCCGCTCAGGCAGTGTTAGAAAGGACAGTGTTGTAGATCGCTAGTATTCCGCACTAACTGTTCTGACAAGATGTTGTGTTTTATTTATAAAAAGAGACAGGAATTATAACGGAACTTTGATTGGGATTAGTGTTGCACCAGAATTAGATTTCCCTTCGCAAGACCCGCTGCTGGGAGGGACCCCCGACCGCTGCTGGGGGGGACCCCCGACCGCTGCTGGGGGGGACCCCCGACCGCTGCTGGGAGGGACCCCCGACCGCTGCTGAGAGACGGACCCCGACCGCTGCTGGGAGACGGACCCCGACCGCTGCTGGGAGAGGGACCCCGACCGCTGCTGGGAGAGAGACCCCGACCGCTGCTGTGAGGATCCTATTGCTGCTGGGAGAGGGACCCCGACCGCTGCTGGGAGAGGGACCCCGACCGCTGCTGCTGGGAGGGACCCCGACCGCTGCTGCTGGGAGGGACCCCGACCGCTGCTGCTGGGAGGGACCCCGACCGCTGCTGCTGGGAGGGACCCCGACCGCTGCTGCTGGGAGGGACCCCGACCGCTGCTGGGAGAGGGACCCCGACCGCTGCTGGGAGGACCCTATTGCTGCTGGGAGGGACCCCCGACCGCTGCTGGGAGGGACCCCGACCGCTGCTGGGAGAGGGACCCCCGACCGCTGCTGGGAGGGACCCCGACCGCTGCTGCTGGGAGGGACCCCGACCGCTGCTGCTGGGAGGGACCCCGACCGCTGCTGCTGGGAGAGGGACCCCGACCGCTGCTGGGAGGAACCCCGACCGCTGCTGGGAGAGGGACCCCCGACCGCTGCTGGGAGGGACCCTGACCGCTGCTGGGAGAGGGACCCCGACCGCTGCTGGGAGAGGGACCCCGACCGCTGCTGGGAGAGGGACCCCGACCGCTGCTGGGAGAGGGACCCCGACCGCTGCTGGGAGAGGGACCCCGACCGCTGCTGGGAGAGGGACCCCGACCGCTGCTGGGAGAGGGACCCCGACCGCTGCTGGGAGAGGGACCCCGACCGCTGCTGGGAGAGGGACCCCGACCGCTGCTGGGAGAGGGACCCCGACCGCTGCTGGGAGAGGGACCCCGACCGCTGCTGGGAGAGGGACCCCGACCGCTGCTGGGAGAGGGACCCCGACCGCTGCTGGGAGAGGGACCCCGACCGCTGCTGGGAGAGGGACCCCGACCGCTGCTGGGAGAGGGACCCCGACCGCTGCTGGGAGAGGGACCCCGACCGCTGCTGGGAGAGGGACCCCGACCGCTGCTGGGAGAGGGACCCCGACCGCTGCTGGGAGAGGGACCCCGACCGCTGCTGGGAGAGGGACCCCGACCGCTGCTGGGAGGACCCTATTGCTGCTGGGAGGGACCCCGACTGCTGCTGCTGGGAGGGACCCCGACCGCTGCTGGGAGAGGGACCCCGACCGCTGCTGGGAGGACCCCGACCGCTGCTGGGAGAGGGACCCCGACCGCTGCTGGGAGAGGGACCCCGACCGCTGCTGGGAGAGGGACCCCGACCGCTGCTGGGAGAGGGACCCCGACCGCTGCTGGGAGAGGGACCCCGACCGCTGCTGGGAGAGGGACCCCGACCGCTGCTGGGAGAGGGACCCCGACCGCTGCTGGGAGGACCCTATTGCTGCTGGGAGGGACCCCGACCGCTGCTGCTAGGAGGGACCCCGACCGCTGCTGCTGGGAGGGACCCCTGACTGCTGCTGGGAGAGGGACCCCGACTGCTGCTGGGAGGACCCTATCGCTGCTGGGAGGACCCCGACCAGCACCATGACAGAACAAACTGAAGGCGGAATCTGTATGCACAAGTGTGTATTTGTAATGTATGGTTGATTTGTATAATGGTGTCCTTTGCTTCTTGTGTGTTTGTCAATACAGAATCGTAAACCCTTACTCTGTGATTGTCCTGAAATTGCACTGATTCAGTGAGCAGCCTCTGAACTGCCAGATTCTAGTTCAGCTTACGCCTTGACCACAGATTCCTGCACCAGATTCACCGCGCTAAAATGACAGACAGATTGTAGGTGTCCAGTGGGAGAACTGATCTGGAGGGGGAACGGGTGTCTGGGTCGGTCGGTGGGTGGGTGGGGGGTCATGGGGGCCGATGATGAGAGGCTTTAGTTATAAGAGATGAGAGGAACATAAGAGAACAGAAAAATTAGGAGCAGGAGTCGGCCATTCGGCCCCTCGAGCCTGCTCCGCCATTCAATCAGATCATGGCTGATCTTCGACCTCAATCCCCAGATCGAGCAGTTCTCTCATAAGCTTTATCGCTCTCTCTCCCTCCGTCTCTCCCTCCCTCCTTTGTCGCTCTCACTCTCGCTCTCTCCCACTCTCTCGTTCACTTGTCCTCTTACAACAACAAAATTTGTATTTAGATAGCGCCTTTAACGAAGTAAAACGTCCCAAGGTGCTTCACAGGAGGTGCTTTAAGAAAGAAATTTAACACCGAGCCACATAACAAATTAGGACAGGTGATCAAAAGCTTGGTCAAAGAGGTCGGTTTTAAAGAGCGTCTTAAAGGAGGAGGGAGAGGCGGAGAGGTTTAGGGAGGGGATTCCAGAGCTCGGGGCCCAGGCGGCTGAAGGCACGGCCGCCAATGGTGGAGCGATGGAAATCTCTCCCCTTGTTGCCCTCGCACTCATCCTCTCTCTCTGCGTCTCTATCTATTTTTCTCTCTCTCTGTCACTCTCCTTTCACTCTCTTTCTCCTTGCTCTCTCTCTCTCCCGCTCTCTGTCTCTCTGGGTCCCTCGCTCTCGGCCCCTCGCTCTCTGTCACCCGGTCTCTCGGCCCCTCGCTCTCGCTCTCCCGGCTCTCCCTCTCCTTGCTCTCTCGCCCTCTCTCTCTCTCTCGCCCTATCCTTCTCTTCCCCTCTCTATTGTCCTTTCTTTTCCTCCACCCTCTCTTTCACCCTCTGTCTATCCCTTGCTCTCCCCTTCGACATGTGCTTTGACTCCCTTCTTCACCTGCTTTCGCACACACACACCTGCCCCGGTCTTGCCTCCTGATCCAATCCTCGTGTTGTGCCTCCAATCCTCGTGTTGTGCCTCCAATCCTCGTGTTGTGCCTCCAATCCTCGTGTTGTGCCTCCCTCGCTGCATGCTACCCATTGTGTCACCTCTCTGCAATCTCTCAACCTGACCCGGTTCTCATTGCCCCCTTCCATGTGCTTCAAATAAAGATATAACAGGAGCATCGTACACCATTTATTTTTGCTATGAAAAGTAAATGTATTTGATCCGAAACCAGCTGTCTGGCCCAGGATCCTAATGAAACAGTTTCTTACAGTCATATAAAACCATGCTGCCTGTGTAGGCCAATGCCACCACCACTCACGAAGGTGCAGTTACCAGATGCCTTTGAGTTTCAGGGGAGCTGCACACAGTTCACAGACGCTGTGAGGCGCCGACGATTCACATCACAAGCCTAGAAGCTGCATATAGATTTTTGCAAGTCACAGTTCCGCTGTCCAACTCGGACAAGAAGTCGAGTTTAGATTTGCCGTTTAGTGCTTTAAAACCATTGCTTTGTGCAGGAGAACATGATTGAGGGAGTTTGAACTTTCACCAAGTGTCCACTGGATAATGGTGTGAAGAAACTGGCAGCTTTTCACAGCGTTACTCCTGGGTAAGTATCATGTGCTGTCCTAATACTGAACCACAGTAGGTGAACTGGGCTTGGGGAAAGGATCTACTTGTGTTAAAAGGGGCACTGCAACACAACAAGCTGACTGGGCAGGTTCCAGGAACGTGATATGGACCTGCGCCTGTCACCGAGCAACCAGGACAGCCAGACTGCGCCTGTCACCGGACAACCAGGACAGCCAGACTGCGCCTGTCACCGAGCAACCAGGACAACCAGACTGCGCCTGTCACCGAGCAACCAGGACAACCAGACTGCGCCGGTCACCGGGCGACCAGGACAGCCAGACTGCGCCTGTCACCGAGCAACCAGGACAACCAGACTGCGTTTGTCACCGAGCAACCAGGACAGCCAGACTGCGCCTGTCACCAGGCAACCAGGAAAGCCAGACTGCGCCTGTCACCGAGCAACCAGGACAGCCAGACTGCGCCTGTCACCAGGCGACCAGGACAGCCAGACTGCGCCTGTCACCAGGCAACCAGGACAGCCAGACTGCGCCTGTCACCGGGCGACCAGGACAGCCAGACTGCGCCTGTCACCAGGCAACCAGGACAACCAGACTGCGCTTGTCACCGGGCGACCAGGACAGCCAGACTACTCCTGTCACCGGGTGACCAGGACAGCCAGACTGCGCCTGTCACCAGGCAGCCAGACTGCGCCTGTCACCAGGCAACCAGGACAGCCAGACTGCGCCTGTCACCAGGACAGCCAGACTGCGCCTGTCACCAGGACAGCCAGACAGCACCTGTCACCAGGACAGCCAGACTGCGCTGGCCACCAGACGAGCCAGACTGCGCCCTTCACCGGGTGACCAGGACAGCCAGACTGTGCCTGTCACCAGGACAGCCAGACTGCGCCTGTCACCAGGCAACCAGGACAGCCAGACTACGCCTGTCACCAGGGCAGCCAGACTACGCCTGTCACCGGGCGACCAGGACAGCCAGACTGCGCCTGTCACCGGACAACCAGGACAGCCAGACTGCGCCTGTCACCGGACAACCAGGACAGCCAGACTGCGCCTGTCACCGAGCAACCAGGACAGCCAGACTGCGCCTGTCACCAGGCAACCAGGAAAGCCAGACTGCGCCTGTCACCGAGCAACCAGGACAGCCAGACTGCGCCGGTCACCGGGCGACCAGGACAGCCAGACTGCGCCTGTCACCAGGCAACCAGGAAAGCCAGACTGCGCCTGTCACCGAGCAACCAGGACAGCCAGACTGCGCCTGTCACCAGGCGACCAGGACAGCCAGACTGCGCCTGTCACCAGGCGACCAGGACAGCCAGACTGCGCCTGTCACCGGGCGACCAGGACAGCCAGACTACTCCTGTCACCGGGTGACCAGGACAGCCAGACTGCGCCTGTCACCAGGCAACCAGGACAGCCAGACTGCGCCTGTCACCAGGACAGCCAGACAGCACCTGTCACCAGGACAGCCAGACTGCGCTGGCCACCAGACGAGCCAGACTGCGCCCGTCACCGGGTGACCAGGACAGCCAGACTACGCCTGTCACCGGGTGACCAGGACAGCCAGACTGCGCCTGTCACCGGGCGACCAGGACAGCCAGACTGCGCCTGTCACCGGGCAACCAGGACAGCCAGACTGCGCCTGTCACCAGGACAGCCAGACATAGATGAGCTGTGTTGAGAGGCACAGCCATTTCTGTATCGTGGGGCTGTGCTCCTGGAGCCTGTACTCGGGGACAACAGCTGCATTAATGTACTTTGAAGACGGGCGACGAGCAATAACTGCAAAGTATATCCGGTAGTGCAGGATTAATTAAGATGCTGTGGTGGACAGCCTGCTGGAGTTTACATCCACAGCCCAATAGCCCCAGTCCAATGTGCGGTCATGCCCCGATCATATTCCAGTTACAATCCTCCTAGTTCGGAGCAGGATTCAGTGTGGCGTGTCAGCTGGCTAGAGTGCAGCCTATTTCCTGGGGAAGTATCTCTGTCAACCGTGTGAAAAGTCCAATGGTTTGAAAACACCTTCAGGACAATGTTCTCCGACAATCCGATTTGCCATAAAAGTTCAACTCCTTACATCATAGTTTTCTGTTCTGAGGGATGGAATAAGCTGAAATAAAAACAAATTGCCAGAAATATACAACAGAGAAAAGATGGATTAACCGGCTAATCCTGAAAAATTCCGAGTTTCAGCAGTGGTAAAACGACCAGTTTGGCGAGAGACTTCTCGCATGTCTTCTTACAGACCCTCGCCCACCAGCCGTGTATTTACAGGACTTTGGTTTCATTTAAGATTTATAGCATTTGCATTTTTTTCCCAAGAGTTTATTTCCCATTCCAGACAATCCACCTGTGGCTGTGGAGAGTTAGCAATGAAAGAGACAGAGATGAACGAATGATGTGAAGGTCTTTACCTCATCAGCACAACAAGGAATGCATTTTACACAAGACATTGCACAGACCCTAAAACCCTGCAGTCAACTAACTGACAACTTCACAAAAAGAAATGTTGGGTTTTTTTGTCCAAATTTTTGCAAGTATTTTTTTTGTGGCAGAATCAATTTGTTTAAAAAAAAATCAAAATACATTGCAAGGTTGAAGCTAGATTGCTATCCTGTTAAGCACTGTAGTGCAGTTCCTAGGCCACAGCCCAGCCAGGTTGTCAAATTAGGAAGACCTTGTCGAGTGCGATACTGTTTGTATTGGAACATGCTTGTTTTAATGTCCGAAACATTCTCTTGGAAGTGAAACTTGAGTTGCATAAAAGAGTCACTGATGTCGTGTAGCTCCTCCAGGAAGCTAGAAGCTGTTCACTCACATGGCCATTTCCTTTTTCAAATCCTTTCCCACTATTCCCAAGGTCTGCAAAACAAAATCAGTAAATACTCAACATAATTGTGATAATTGTAACTTAGATGGTAAGGAGACCTACATCAGAATGCTGTTCATAGACTACAGCTCAGCATTCAACACTATCGTCCCCAACAAGCTGGCCACCAAACTCCAAACTCTTGGCCTGAACACTTCCCTCTGCAACTGGACCCTGGACTTCCAAACAAACAGACCGACAGTGCAGCGCTCCCTCAGTACTGCCCCTCCGACAGTGCGGCGCTCCCTCGGTACTGCCCCCTCCGACAGTGCGGCGCTCCCTCGGTACTGCCCCCTCTGACAGTGCAGCGCTCCTTCAGTACTGCCCCTCCGACAGTGCGGCTCTCCCTCAGTACTGCCCCTCCGACAGTGCGGCGCTCCTTCAGTACTGCCCCTCCGACAGTGCGGCTCTCCCTCAGTACTGCCCCTCCGACAGTGCAGCGCTCCTTCAGTACTGTGCTGGAGTGTCAGCTTAGATTTTGTGTTCAAGTCTCTGGAGTGGGACTATGAACCCACAACCTTCAGACTCAGGTGAGGGTGCTACCAACTGAACCACAGCTGAAGGAAGGTGTCAAACACGGTGACCTGGTTTAAAATTGTACAGCTGTCTCTGATTGCTGCAAAGGTGGAATCTGAGCTGTGCCTTGTGCCTGTTGCAGACCATCACTGGCTCACGTCACTGCAGGAGGATGAGATGTCAGAGAGACTCAAGTCTTCTAACGCACTTCTATGGAGCAGTGTATCTTTCAGCTCGGGAGCTGGCTTGGGAATGAGAAAGAGGTACTTGCAATGTGCGTTGGAATGTACTTGCAGTTTACGGAATTACTTGCCGTGACTGTTTTTATGGCAGGACCGACAGGGAGCAATGCTCCACAAACAGGAATAAAGACGATTAACACTTCTTTTGGTGGCTGAAGGAATGTTGGTCAGGTCAGCAGGAGATTGCTGCCATGAAGCCCAGGCCTTCAGTACCTGAGTGATGAGACCAGATGGCTTTAGATCACCTGGGCCTTCAGCTGTTGTTGCTTTGCTACTAACTGTTTGTTGTACGAACAAGATAATCAGCTTGGTTCTGTTGGTCGCAATCTCGTCTCTGAATCAGAAAGTTGTCGTTCAAGCTCCAGTTCTTGGGCACATAATTTAAGCAGATGTTGCCGTGCAGCTGTGAGGGAGCGCTGCGTTGTTAGAGAGGCCATGCTACAGATGAAGTGTTAAAACTAAGGCCGTAATGTCCTGACCATCATTCAGCATCTCAGCCACCAGCGAGAAATAGATTAACTGGCCATTTGTACCATAACTGTTTGTGGGACATTGCTGTGAACAAATTGGCCAACACAACAGCGGGAACTGGAACTTGAAAGAACTATTTTGAATTGAAGCAACTGGGGTGTCCTTCCAAGATGTGATAAGGGGCTATACAAGTGAAATATTCTATTTACACAGAGACGCTCTTCAGAATGCAGTATGTTCTTGTCTACATACCCATGTTTAAAAATTCTCTGCAGGTGTGAAGCTGTTTGACAGATGCTATTCCTCCACTTGTACCCCTGTACAGTTCTCTTTGCTTTCTGATGTGATTGCCAAGTAGTCCGACCTACGCAAAAAAAAAAAAGCACAACATCACACAACCCTTATACGATAGCAAAATACTGCAGATGTTGGAAATCCAAAACAACAACAGAAAATGCTGGAAAAACTCAGCAGGTCAGGCAACATCCGTGGAGAGAAATTTGAGTTGACGTTTCGGGTCGAACCCATCTTCAAAACTGGAAAGAAAAGAAATTAGATCGAAGGCAGGGCTGCAATCGGACAAAAGAAGTGAAAGAAACAAAAGAGCAGCACGGTGGCATAGTGGTTAGCACTGTTGCCTCACAGCGCCAGGGACCCGGGTTCAAATCTGGCCTCGGGTGACTGTCTGTGTGGAGTTTGCACATTCTCCCCGTGTTTGCGTGGGTTTTCTCCGGGTGCTCCGGTTTCCTCCCACAGTCCAAAGATGTGCGGGTTAGGTTGATTGGCCATGATAAAAATTGACCCTTAGTGTTAGGGGGGATTAAATACGCGGGGTTACGGGGATAGGGCTTGGGTGGGATGGCTGTCGGTGTAGGGACCGGGTGCTAGGGTTTGGATGATCAGCCATGATCTCATTGAATGGCCTACTCCTGCTCCTATCTTCTATGTTTCTATGTACTGGCAGGGCAAGAGATAGCTGCCAGGTGTGAGAGAGAAACAAAAGGAAAGGGGGGGGAAGGGAAAGGAGTGGAAAAATTACAAGAAAAAATGTGTAATAGGGGCCGAGGTTATGATCTGAAATTGTTGAACTCGATATTGAGTCCGGAAGGCTGTAAAGTGCCTAATCGGAAGATGAGGTGCTGTTCCTCGAGTTTACGTTGAGCTTCCGTGGAACAATGCAAGAGGCCGAGGACGGTGAGGTCCGAGTTGGAATGGAGCGGTGAATTAAAATGACAGGTGACCAGAAGCTCGGGGTCACCCTTACGGACTTATCACTGAGTTACAATTATTTGGCAAGAACGCAACACTTGATATGAATTTGTAAGTGTGACTTGATGCTTTACTCCAGCAGTGTCCTGTGCTTTCTATCTCCTATGTTTTGGAGGAGGATAAATGCACCTGTATATTTGACTTGTCTGTTGGCTTCATTGCTTTAAAAACTTGTTCTCCAAACAGATTTTCCGTTAAGACAAGTGTTACAATTTGGGCAGTCTCCCAAATCTATTTAATCATCTTCACCGCAATCGCATGTTCTTTATGAGCGGAAACTTGCAACTTAACACGTGTGGTGAATGCGAGTCCTAACGCTCAGGGTGATCATTTACCCTTGTACCACTGCAGTGCGCAGTGCAAGTAATACGGAATGCCACCCGAGCATTCCTGGCCAGTTCGATAGAATATTAGAATGCATCCTGACCATAACATCGGACCAGGAGGAGGCCCTTCAGCCCCTCAAGCCTGCTCCGCGATTCAATTAGATCATGGCTGATTTGCACCTTCACTCCACTTACCCGTCTTAGCTCCATATCCCTTAATCCCCTTACCCAACAAAAATCTATTGATCTCAGTCTAGAACGCTCCAATTGACCCCCAACATCCACAGACTTTTTTGGGGAGTTCCAGATTTCCACTACCCTTGTGTGTGACATCACCCCTGAACGGCCTAGCTCTAATTTTAAGGTTATGCCCCCTTGTTCTGGACACCCCCACCCCCCACTAGAGGACAAATGTAAGAAGTCACACAACACCAGGTTATAGTCCAACAGCTTTATTTGAAATCACAAGCTTTCGGAGCGCTGCTCCACTTCACCTGAAGAAGGAGCAGCGCTCCGAAAGCTTGTGATTTCAAATAAAGCTGTTGGACTATAACCTGGTGTTGTGTGACTTCTTACATTTGTCCACCCCAGTCCAACTCCGGCATCTCCACACCATCCCCACTAGAGGAAACAGTTTCACTCTATCTACCTTATTGAATCCTTTAAACGTTTTAAACACCTCGATTAGATCTCCCCTTTCACTCACAAACAAGGCTCTTGCCCAACATGACCTTGTGGATGATTGCATTGACTGAAGCTTGGTTCACAGATGGTGACACCTTGTCAACTTAGTGCCTATTCATGCCAAGGGTTGTCACAAACTCATTCCATATGTAATCTTGCAGAGAAGAGAAACTCTCAGGCCCAATATGCAACTTGAGCCCCAGTATTGGTAAAAGTATCTTCACTTTTTTTGCAATCTGCTTCTGGTGTGAATCATTCCCAGTAGTTTTGTACATGTTTATACTGTTGGTGACCAGACCTTAATCCACTTTCATTATGTTCCTGTATTTTGAGTTAATGTATTTAACGCCAAGCTTGTGTGCCACAGCTACGAATGTCAAAGTCAGGTGGGAATTCTGGCGGAGCATTTAAGATTTCTGAGTGGGCGGATCTGGACCCTGATGTCTCATCAATGGTCCCAGACTCAATCCCAGCTCTTTGTTTTGGTACTCACGCGTTTTCTTGAATAGCTTCCTCCCCAGCTGCTGCGATCTTCTTATAACAGTAGAGCATCTCAGCAAACAGCCACAATGTCAGGACCACATTCAGAAAGTACATCATGATTTCTCCAATGATGGATGCTAATTTTCGGTGACCTGGAGAAAAACAGAATGTGTTTCGATTAAAATAAAGATTACCTATGCTTTAAAGGGCCAGGAAATCACCCAAATCTCTGAAATGTATTACATCAGATGAGCATACTGGGAAATTAGCCCATAGGATCGCCGTCATTCTTTGACAACACATCCACCACATCGAGTGGATAGCTGGGAATCTGCACATCTCAACCAAGTTAAAATGGGCCGATATCATTGAATAATACTCGTGTGTTTCTCTCTCAGTCGGAACCAGTTGTGCTGCTTCTGTTACCTTCAGACAAGATCTCAAAATTTAATCTCTTTCTCTTCTGGATTGAAGTTAGATGTGGTCTTAGTGATTGGTTTAAAGTTAGCGGAGGTTTAGAGTTAGAAGTGACCTGTGAGCGAGCGAGGGGTTTAGGATTAGGGCTGGGTTTAGGATTAGGACTGGGTTTAGGATTAGGACTGGGTTTAGGATTAGGGCTGGGTTTAGGATTAGGATTGGGTTTAGGATTAGGGCTGGGTTTATGTTAAGTATGTGTATTGTATTGAACAATTAACACAAAGACTTAAACGTATAACTCAAACAGGTCTTTACTGGTTGGAGGTAGGGACTATACATAGGTCTTTACTTCATGCCCACAGGCGGGAACTGAGGGGAGATCAGTACCCACAGTACTATTTATACCCCTATGGCCAGGAGTGGTACTGCGTATCACTACGCCCAACAAGTAGTGCAGTCCTGTCCATAGGTTCAAAGTAGCACACATATTACATACACAACATTCCTCCCTTCCTAGCTTTACAGTCATCTCCCCATTTAACATAACGTAATAACATATATACATATATAACTTCAGGTTTACATAACAGAATAACATAGATACATAGATAACTTCATGTCAAAACAGATCACAGATTCAGTCTCTGCGGAAAACAGTTCACAGATTCAATCTCTGTGGTGGAGTCGGTTCACGTTGCTGGAGTGACTCATTCAATAGTCCTTCCATGGATTTAACAGTTTGAACTTCCGAACTGAATTGGCTCCGTTCGGAGGGACCACGTGTGTGATCTGGTAGAGGTAATAATGGTTCAGATGGGTCATCTTCTGTTTCGACTTTTCCTTTTCTGCTTCTTGGAGACTCTCTGGGCTCCACTGTCAGCTGCCAGCTGCATGCGCAGTTCCTCCTTCTCTCCCTCCTTTTTCCGTAGTAGAGCCACCTTCTCCCGATGTTCCGTAGACTTTCGGTGCTCCTCCATGATTTCTGTATGGTGGGAGTCGAAGTTACAAGTTGGGCAGGACAGGACATAGTAATATTCGGTGTCGTCCTGATCTAGGCCAGCGAGAGGGTCTTCTATTTCCTCCATACCCAGCTGGGCGTTAGCCAGCTTTTGTTCCAAGTCCAGACATCTTTCCTGAAGAGACTTCTTCATGCGTACCTCTTCATCCAGCTTTTTCTGGGCTTTCAGCAAGTCGTTTACTAATGACCTCATTTGAGATTTTACTACTTCAACTTCTTTTGGAGATTGATTGATCGGACTATTCAACCCCTCTACCGGAGCAGCTGTTTCAGCGGTCTGTTGTTCTACGTTGACGTGAGTCAGCGTACTTTTGGCATCCAAGGGCTGCTCTGTTGCAGTCATCTCAGTCTGTGTTGCCACCTCAGCTCTTCCAATAACCTTTGAGAGCTCCGAACCCCTTTCGTTTGAATATTGAAGTTCGTGTTCAAGTTTTTCCCATTTCAGAGTCCTGTCCTTCAGCATATGCAGGAGTTGGCTGACCGTTAACTCCTCTGACATCAGACGTTTTGTGTGCTCCTGCTCCATTTTCTCCATCAGCTGCTTCTGTTGTCTTTCCAGATTCTCCAACTCTATATCAAAGAACTCTTTCGTTGCATTCAACTCTTGCTCACAACGGCGAAGCATTTGTTCTAATTGCTGTTGTAGTTTGAAATGGAGTTGAGTTCGAGCCCGGTGTCCCTCAGAAATGGGCACATCAGTAGACTTGCCAGACTCAGAATCCACAGTTAAACTATGTTGTTGTTGCTCAGTGGAATTCTGTGCTGAAACTTTGTCTTTTGCACCTGAGTTGGGCTTACCATCATCCGTTCCAGAGTCTGGGCCGACTATCTTCACCGAGTTCTCACTCGTTATTGTTTGTAGGAAATGCCAGTCCATATTCATTTTCCTAATCCACTCCCGTCCTAGTAGTGGAGAACCTCCTTCAGATATCACATATAAGTCCATTATTTGACTGTCTTCGCCCTTGTGGACCACTGCAACCTCTATTTTCCCGATGGGGTACACTCTTTGCCCCGTGTATGTTTTCAATATAATCCCCGTATCCTGTAGGGGAATATGTTGGAATAACTTTCCGTAATCTTTCTTATTTATGACCGTCAATGCCGATCCAGTGTCCAATTCCAGTTTTACTTGGACTCCTTCTATCTGAAGAGTGACCCAAATTGTCTGGAGGTCTGCACCCTTACCAGCGTTGAGTACTCTTAAGCTAGCCAGTTCATTACAGCTTAAGCTAGCCAGTTCATTACTGCTAGCGTCTGAATCGGACTCCTGTTCGGCCACCTTGTGTACCTTTGCGTATTTCCCTTGCGGTGACTTCTTGTTGCTGGTCTTCTTCGCTGACCTGCATACTCTAGCTATATGTCCAAGCCTACCACAAGTTCTACATTCTTGGTTTTTAAACCAACACTGGTTCTGATCATGCGTTGTCTTTCCACAACGATAACATTTGCCAGAACTCACACCCAATTTGTGTGCACTGAGCTCCGGTGACCGTAGCTGCATTACTGCCGTGCCTCTCGCTGCGGCTTCGTGTGCTGCTGCCATAGTGACCGCCTTCTCAAGCGTCAGCTCATTCTCCTCGAGCAGTCGCTTTTGTGTATCCTGTTTAAATAAACCACACACAAATTTGTCTCGAAGTGCCTCTGTCAGTCCCGTTCCAAACTGGCAATATTTCGCTAATTTACGCAATTCCAGCAAATAATCAGCATTGCTTTCATGCTGTAGCTGCCTTCTGTCGTAAAATTTAAATCGTTCCGCTAGCATCAGCGGCGTGGGGTTTAGATGATCTTTCAGGACAGTAACAATCTCATCGAACGTCTTATCCGCCGGTTCATCTGGTGATAACAGGTGTTTCAATTGCCCGTATGTCTTCGCACCCATTAAATTTAATAATGTTAAAGCTTTATCTTGGTCATGAATTTTATTGGCCTTACAATAATTTTTTACTCTTTCAACATATATGGCCCAATCTTCGAGGTCACTATCAAAGGTGCTAATATTCCCGTGTTTAGGCATTGTAGATTTGCAATTTCTCAGATTTTATTTTGTTTACTTGTTATCAAAGATGGCGGCTTCCCGCTCTTGCCGTCGTCCACCGCCCACAAAATGGCGGTTTTCCCGCGCTTGGCGGTCTTCACCCGTCCCCCGACGCCGTCTCCCTTCAGCCCCCGAGTGCAGCCCTTATCTTTGGTTCCGATCGTTGGCCCGCGCTGCGCCTCGCACTTGAAGCGGCTCCCGGCCTCTGGCTCACCCGCTCGCGCGGCTCTTGCTCGCTCCCTCCCGGGCTCTGGCTTACCCGCTCGCGCGTTTCACCGCGGCTCTTATCAGGGATTGCGATCGCCCTTATCTTCTCCAACTTCCCCAGCCCTGTCTTTGCAGCCAACACTGCACGGCTTACCCCACCACCTAGGTTGAACAAGGAAACTGCAGAAAGACTTCTGTCAGTCGCTGGAAGCTGTCAGGATGTTTGCTGCACTCCAGTGCTCAGTCGCTGATGGAGGCTTCAGAGTCCTAAAGCCTGTCGCTTCTAGTGGGGTGGTGATGTTTGAAACCTCTCTTCAACTGCCGCAGGGTAAGAACCTGACTCGTCGCCAGTGTTAAGTATGTGTATTGTATTGAACAATTAACACAAAGACTTAAACGTATAACTCAAACAGGTCTTTACTGGTTGGAGGTAGGGACTATACATAGGTCTTTACTTCATGCCCACAGGCGGGAACTGAGGGGAGATCAGTACCCACAGTACTATTTATACCCCTATGGCCAGGAGTGGTACTGCGTATCACTACGCCCAACAAGTAGTGCAGTCCTGTCCATAGGTTCAAAGTAGCACACATATTACATACACAACAGTTTAGGATTAGGACTGGGTTTAGGATTAGAAGTTTGGGTGGAGCTAAGAAACAGCAAAGGGAGGAAAATATTGGTGGGAGTTGTGTATAGGCCACCAAACAGTAATGGTAATGTAGGGCACAGTCTCAATCAAGAAATTAGAAGTACATGGAACAAGGGCAATACGGTAATCATGGGGGACTTAAATCTACATATTGACTGGGCAAATCAAATTACCACTAATGGAATGCATGCGAGATGGTTTCCTGGATCAGTATGTGGAGGAACCAAACAGGGAACAGGCTATTCTGGATCTGGTACTGTGTAATGAGAAAGGGCTAATCAATAATCTTGTGGTAAAGGGGCCTTTAGGGACAAGTGACCATAATATGATTGAATTTCACATTGAGTTTGAGAGTGATGTACACCAATCTGAAACTAAGGTCTTCAATCTAAACACAGAAAACTACAAGGGTATGAGGGACAAGTTGGCCATGGTAGATTGGGAGACTACACTAAAAGGTATGAAGGTGGACACACAATGGCTAACATTCAAGGAAATAATGCATAATTTGCAACAAACATATATTCTTCTAGGGCATAAAAACCCAAAATGAAAAGTGATCCAACCATGGCTAACAAAAGAAATTAAAGCTAGTATTAAGTCAAAGGAGGAAGCTTATAAAGTTGCCAGAAAAAGCGGTCAGCAAATCAGCAAAGGGGGACCAAGAAATTGACAAAGGGAAAATGGAATATGAGCACAAACTAACGAAAAATATAAAAACAGATTGTAAAAGCTTCTATAGGTATGTGAAAAGGAAAAGACTGGCGAAGGTAAATGTAGGTCCTTTACAGTCAGAGGCAGGAGAATTTATAATGGGGAATGAGGAAATGGTAAGGAAATTAAATAAATACTTTGTTTCTCTCTTCACGGAGGAAGACACAAAAAACCTCCCAGAAATACGAGAAAACCAAGGGTGTGGTGAGAATGAGGAACTTAAAGAAATTATTAGTAAAAAAAACTACTAGCAAAATTAATGGGACTAAAAGTTGATAAATCCCAAGGACTGGATGACCTACATCCTAGGGTTTTGAAAGAGGTGGCCATTGGGATAGTGGACGCATTGGCTGTCATCTTCCAAAATTCTATAGATTCTAGAACAGTTCCTGCAGATTGGAGGATAGCAAATGTAACCCCGCTATTTAAGAAAGGAGGGAGAGAGAAAACGGGGAACTACAGACCTGTTAGCCTCACATCAGTCCACATCAGTGTTAGTCCATTTCCCTGCCCTCTCCCCGTAACCCCTAATTCCCTTATCTGCTAGAAAACTGTCTATCTCCATTTTAAATCTATTTAATGTTGCAGCTTCCACAGCTCTCTGGGGTAGCAAATTCCCTAGATTTACTACCCTCTGGGTAAAGAAGTTTCTCCTCATCTCAGTTTTGATATACTTGCCATAGAGGGAGTGCAATGAAGGTTCACGAGATTGATTCCTGGGATGGCGGGACTGTCGTATGAGAAGAGACTGAGTAAACTAGGCCTGTATTCTCTTGAATTCAAAAGAATGAGGGGATCTCATTGAAGCATACACAATTATTAAAGGGCTTGATAGGGTGAATGCTGGGAGAATGTTTCCCTTAGCTGGGGAGTCTAGAACCAGGGGCCACAGCCTCAAGATAAAGGGTAGGCCATTCAGGACTGAGATGAGAAGAAATTTCTTCACACAGAGGGTGGTGAATCTTTGGAATTCTCTACCCCAGAGGGCTGTGGAGGCTCAGTCATTGGGTATATTCAAAACAGAAGTCGATAGATTTCTGACTAGTAAAGGCATCAAGGGATATGGCGATAGGGCCGGTGAATGGAGTTGAGGCAGAAGATCAGCCATGATCTCATTGAATGGCGGAGCAAGCTCGAAGGGCTGGATGGCCGACTCCTGCTCCTATTTCTTATGTTCTTATGTGGGTTTAGGATTAGGATTGGGTTTAGGATCAGGACTGGGTTTAGGATCAGTAGTGGGTTTACGATTAGTAGTGAGTTTAGGATTAAGAGTGGGTTTAGGATTGGGACTGGGTTTAGGATTAGAAGTGGTCTTCTCCTTCTTAGGCAGTCCCTCGGAACCGAGGATGACTTACTTCCACACTAAAAATGAGTTCTCAGGTGACTGATGAGTCCAATGCGGGACCTACAGTCTCTGTCACAGGTGGGGCAGACGGAGGTTGAAGGGGCGGGTGGGTGGGATGCTTGGGTTGACGTGCGCTCCTTGCGCTGCCTGCACTTGGCTTCCGCTTGCTCCCGGCGAAGAGACTCGAGGTGTTCGGCGCCTTCCCGGATGCTTCTCCTCCACTTTGTACGGTCTTGGGCCAGGGATTCCCAGGTGTCGGTGGGGATGTTACACTTTTTCAAGGAGGCTCTGAGGGTGTCTTTGAAGCATTTCCACTGCCCACCTGGGGCTCTCTTGACGTGCCGGAGCACCGAGTAGAGCGCTTGTTTTGGGAGTCTCGTATCGGGCATGCGGACAATGTGACCCGTCCATCGGAGCTAATTGAGTGTGGTCAGAGCTTCGATGCTGGGGTTGTTGGCCTGAGCAAGAACACTGACGTTGGTGCGCCTATCCTGCCAATGGATTTGCAGGATCTTGCGGAGGCAGCGTTGGTGGTACCTCTCCAGTGCTTTGAGGTGCCTGCTGTACATGGTCCATGTCTCTGAGGCATACAGCAGGGCAGGTATCACTGCTGCCCTGTAGACCATGAGCTTAGTGCCGGGTTTGAGGTCCTGGTCTTCAAACACTCTCTTCCTCAGGCGACCGAAGGCTGCACTGGCACACTGAAGGCGGTGTTGGACTTCGTTGTCGACGTCTGCCCTTGTTGACAGTAGGCTCCCGAGGTATGGAAAGTGGTCCACGTTGTCCAAGGCCTTGTCGTCAGTTTCTTAGTAAATTATTTTTTTAATATGTAGAAACGTTGTGCGCCTAAACAGATGAGCGTAATTTGAAGAGTCTCCTTGAATGGTCACCATTGGGAGCGATCGGTGGAAACGTGCCATCCTCGCTATTTTGGTGTGGGATCGTGGCCAGTTTTGTGGGCAGGGCTGGCTTCGGGCGAAATGATTGTTAAACCGACGTTAAAGGTCGCAGAAACTTGATTTACGCGACCTTTTTCACTGGTTCGGCCGATTTTACCCAGATCGCGCTGATAAAACTGGCGGAAACATTTTTAATGAAATTATGAATAAAATGCCCTTTGACTTTTGAGAGGGAAATCGAGTGTTGGGGGGTTTGGGGCTGAGGATGGAGTTAAAGGTCACAGAAACAGGGGAGGTGACTGGCGAAGGAGTCTCTTTTATTGATTAATTCCACTTTAACCTGAACTTGGAAATCAGCAACAGAAGAGTAGGAACCTACTGCAGGGGTAAGGTTAGAGGTCAGGGGTAGGGTTAGAGGTCAGGGGTAGGGTTAGAGGTCAGGGGTAGGGTTAGAGGTCAGGGGTAGGGTTAGAGGTCAGGGGTAGGGGGTTAGAGGTCAGAGGTAGGTTTAGAGGTCAGGCAGAGGTAGGTTTAGAGGTCAGGGGTAGGGTTAGAGGTCAGAGGTAGGTTTAGAGGTCAGGCAGGGGTAGGTTTGGAGCTCAGGGGTAGGGTTAGAGGTTGGGTAGGGTTAGAGGTCAGAGGTAGGTTTAGAGCTCAGGCAGGGGTAGGGTTACAGGTCAGGGGTAAGTTTGAGTGTCCCGGAGAGCTCTCCTTCCCTAGTGTCCATTATTCCTTGGGGTCCCACAGCTTGTTCCTCTCCTCCAACATGTATTTTTGGATGTGACATCCTTCCCCTGACTGTCCCTGATTCTGGCGGGGCCTACAGTCCTGTTTACCTATTGGACAGTGCCCAGGTTTTCTCGGTTTCCAAGTCCTGTCCCTTCTACTCCCTCATCTGTGATTGGTGATGCTGATGTTCTGCAGTCCAGCTACATCCCCTAACAGTGTCTCTCCTCTCTGGGTGTCCTGTAGTCTGACCCCATCTCCTCCGTGATAGTTCCTGGTATTTCTGGTGGTCCCGTCTCTTCCCCCCACCGTCCTGTCCTCTCTCTTCCTCCGCCCGTAGGCTTTGGGATTGGTGTGTTTGTAGTTTATCAGGTTTAGCGATTGGAATCATGCTTTTCGAATCTTTATGCGCCATCACCCAATCCCCAATCTGTTAGGCAGCATGTCCATCTTGACATGTCTGAGCATTATACCTGTGGCCGCTACATTCAGTTCTATGGTCTTGTTTACTTGTGTGAAGTATATGAATTCTCCATTCTGGAACAGAAAGGTTCTGTTGAAGTAGCATTTATAGGTTCCGGCATCATCAAAGCTGATATTGCGGAGAATTATTGTTGCTTCCTGGATGTCGCTGGTGTGGTTGCTCCCAAACCATTGAATCCGATTCACAAAAGCACCGAATGCGATGTTCACATCTGGGTAACCATACTCATATATCTGAAAAGAGTGAGGTCAAAGGTTATTACAGTTCAGCCGAGTCTACATTGGTTGGAAAAATTGGGTGATTTTTGGGTGAAAATACTTCTTAACTCATTTCTCAGAAAGGTTAACCCTTCTACAACTGCAATGAATTGCTTTGGAGAGAGGTGAGCCTGCACACCACAAGATCCTAGAAATAGTAATAAAATTAAAGACCAACTAAACAATTTTCGATGGTGTTAGTTGAGGGAGGAATGTTCCCCTGTACACCTTGCTCTTTTTCAAATAGTGCCATAAAATATTACCGTTCACCTGAATGATTGGAATGATAGAACGGGAAACAACACGTGTCTCAATAGAGCACCCCCTCAGTACCGCCCCCCCGACAGTGCGGCGCTCCCTCAGTACGGCCCCTCCGACAGTGCGGCGCTCCCTCAGTACCGCCCCTCCAACAGTGCGGCCTCCCTCAGTACTGCCCCTCCGACAGTACGGCGCTCCCTCAGTACTGACCCTGCGACAGTGTGGCCTCCCTCAGTACTGTCCCTCCGACAGTGCGGCCTCCCTCAGTACCGCCCCTCCGACAGTGCAGCGCTCCCTCAGTACTGACCCTCCGACAGTGCGGCCTCCCTCAGTACGGCCTCCCTCAGTACCGCCCCTCCGACAGTGCGGCCTCCCTCAGTACTGCCCCTCCGACAGTGCGGCGCTCCCTCAGTACTGCCACCCTTAACAGTGCGGCACTCACTCAGTACTGCCCCTCCGACAGTACAGCGCTCCATCAGTACTGCCCCTCCGACAGTGCGGCGCTCCCTCAGTACTGACCCTCCAACAGTGCGGCGCTCCCTCAGTACTGCGCTCCCTCAGTATATCCCCTCCGACAGTGCGGCGCTGCCTCAGTACTGCCCCTCCGACAGTGCGGCGCTCCCTTAGTACTGCCTCTCCGACAGTGCGGCCTCCCTCAGTACTGCCCCTCCGAATGTGCAGCACTCCCTCATTACTGCCCCTCCGACAGTGCGGCGCTCCCTCAATACTTCCCATCCGACAGTGCGGCACTCCCTCAGTACTGACCCTCCGACAGTGCAGAGCTCCCTCAGTACTGCCCCTCCGACAGTGTGGCGTTCCTTCAGTACTTCCCCTCCGACAATGCGGCGCTCCCTCAGTACTGGCCCTCTGACAGTGCGGCGCTCCCTCAGTATTGCCCCTCCGACAGTGCGGCGCTCCCTCAGTACTGACACTCCAACATCTCACCCCATCACACTCCATCACACCCCATCTCACCCCATCACACCCCATCACACCCCACCACATCCCATCACACCCCATCACATCCCATCACACCCCATCACATCCCATCTCACCCCATCACATCCCAACACACAAAATCACACCCCACCTCACCCCATCACAACCCCATCACACCCCATCACAACCCATCACAACCCATCACACCCCATCACAGCCCATCAAACCCCATCGCATCCCATCAGACCCCATCAGACCCCATCAGACCCCATCACACCCCATCAGCCCCCATCTCACCCCATCACGGCCCATCACACCCCATCTCACCCCATCACACACCATCTCACCCCACCACATCCCATCTCACCCCACCAGCCCCCATCTCAGCCCATCACACCCCATCTCACCCCATCACACGCCATCACACACCCTATCTCAGCCCATCACACCCCATCTCACACCATCACACCCCATCACACCCCATCACATCCCATCACACACCCCATCTCACCCCATCTCACCCCACCTCACCCAACCCACCCCATCACACCCCATCATATCCCATCACACCCAATCACACCCCATCTCACCCCATGTCACCCCATCACACCCTATCTCACCCCATCACATCCCATCTCACCCCATCACACCCCATCACATCCCATCTCACCCCAACACATCCCATCTCACCCCATCACATCCCATCTCACCCCATCACATCCCATCTCACCCCATCACATCCCATCACACCCCATCACATCCCTTCACATCCCTTCACATCCCATCTCATCCCATCACATCCCTTCACATCCCATCACACCCCATCTCATCCAATCACACCCGCATCACACCCCCATCTCACCCCATCTCATTCCATCACACCCCCATCCCATCTCATCACATCCCATCTCACCCCATCTCAGCCCATCACATCACATCTCACCCCATCACACCCCATCTCATCCCATCACACCCCATCTCACTCCATCTCACCCCATCACACCCCTTCACATCCCGTCACACCCCATCACACCCCATCACATCCCATCTCACCCCATCACACCCCATCTCACCCCATCCCACCCCCATCACACCCCCATCTCACCCCATCACATCCCCTCACACCCCATCACACCCCATCTCACCCCATCACATCCCATCACACCCCATCTCACCCCATCACATCCCATCTCACCCCATCACACCGCCATCTCACCCCATCACATCCCATCACACCGCCATCTCACCCCAACACACCCTATCTCACCCCATCACACCCCATCACATCCCATCTCACCCCATCACACTCCATCACACACCCGATCACACATCCCATCACACATCCCATCACACCCCATCTCACCCCATCACATCCCATCACACCCGCATCACACCCCATCACACCCCATCTCATCCCATCACACCCTATCACATCCCATCACACCCCATCTCACCCCATCACATCCCATCTCACCCCATCGCCTCACATCCCCATCTCACCCCATCTCACTCCATCATACCCCATCACACCCCATCACACCCCATCACTCCCCATCACATCCCATCACACCCCATCTCACCCCATCACAGCCCATCACATCCCATCTCACCCCATCACACCCCATCACACCCATCACTCCCCATCACTCCCCATCACACCCCATCTCACCCCATCACACCCCATCACATCCCATCACACCCCATCTCACCCCATCACACACCCCATCACACACCCCATCTCATCCCATCTCATCCCATCTCACACCAGCCCTCCCCAGCCCTCCCCATCACACCCCAACACACCCCAACACACACCGTCATTATCCATCTACTGCCTGCAAATCGACGGTCATTTAGAGTAAATCTCTGCCCATAATTCCTTCTGGACTGAAGGACAAACACCTGAATGAACACATGGGCTAAGTGCGAATAACTCTGTACATGGCTCCCTGTGACTCCTGCCTTGCAGCCATGTTCAGGATGATTCCTATGGTGCGAATATAGGAGTGAAAGTCACATGGATTATCTGACCATCAAGCCCCGAATAGTCAAGGATGAGAGCAGGTTGCAGCTGGCTCCTCTCCTGCCCGGGAGCAAAGTTACAGAGGTTGGCAGAGCATATTATTCAACCAGGAACATTGGGAACAGCACAGAAGACTAGACGAATTGTACCTTGTAGAAGGTCTCGCTCTTGCGAGGTTTGAAGAACCACTCGGCGATTGTCTGGGCCTCGGTTTCGATGCGTTTCTTGCACGAGATACATCGCATTCTCATCTCTCCATTTTTGACAGCTTCCGTGTCCGACTCAACCTCGACGCACCCGGTATTGGTGTAATCAGCTAAACACAATAAAACAGAACAATGTAGAAGGGTGATTGTTGTACAAAACAGCCTCAGACCCCAGGCACACGGCCCTCAGACCCCGGGCACACGGCCCTCAGACCCTGGGCACACGGACCCTCAGACCCTGGGCACTCGGAGCCTCAGACCCTGGGCACTCGGCCCTCAGACCCCGGGCACTCGGCCCTCAGACCCCGGGCACACGGCCCTCAGACCCTGGGCACACGGCCCTCAGACCCTGGGCACTCGGCCCTCAGACCCCAGGCACACGGCCCTCAGACCCCGGGCACACGGGCCCTCAGACCCCGGAGCCTCAGACCTGGGCACACGGAGCCTCAGACCTGGGCACACGGAGCCTCAGACCCTGGGCACACGGACCCTCAGACCCTGGGCACAGATCCTCAGACCCTGGGCACTCGGCCCTCAGACCTGGGCACTCGGAGCCTCAGACCCTGGGCACACGGAGCCTCAGACCCTGGGCACACGGAGCCTCAGACCCTGGGCACACGGAGCCTCAGACCCTGGGCACACGGCCCTCAGACCCTGGGCACTCGGCCCTCAGACCTGGGCACACGGAGCCTCAGACCCTGGGCACTCGGAGCCTCAGACCCTGGGCACTCGGAGCCTCAGACTCTGGGCACACGGAGCCTCAGACCCTGGGCACTCGGCCCTCAGACCCTGGGCACACGGCCCTCAGACCCTGGGCACTCGGAGCCTCAGACCCTGGGCACTCGGAGCCTCAGACCCTGGGCACACGGACCCTCAGACCCTGGGCACACGAAGCCTCAGACCCTGGGCACTGGGAGCCTCAGACTCTGGGCACACGGAGCCTCAGACCCTGGGCACAGGCCCTCAGACCCTGTTGTTGTGGCACTGTTAGTGCACAAGTGCAGTACAACGAAATGTAGGCTTGCGGCTCCCGAGAGTGTACATTTAGATTAAGACATTTAAACATTCAACATACATTTGGCTTGTAATACATTAGCATAAACATAACCATAATAAAGTGCATTGGCAGATGTGCAGGCTTTAGAGTTTGTTTGTGGAGTTCAGTAGGATGATAGCCCTGGGAAAGAAGCTGTTCCTGTTATTAATGTAATGGTTCGCTGGTTTCCAGGCTAATGAGTGGGAGGTGGCAAATTCAGGGATGTTTGTTGATTGCAGAAGTGGGATGGGCTGAAATGCTCGCGCTTTGAGCGCCATTGTACCTGGGTTACTCTTGGAAGAAGGTGCGGATTCGGGATCTGTTGTGGATTGGGGAACAGAGCCAGACTCGAGGATGGGTTGGAATTACCAAACTACAAACCACAGAGTGCAGCCGCCACCCGGGGGTGGGGGGGGGGGGTGCTTCACAGGGGCCGGGGACAGCAACAGGGACAGGTGCTGGCAGGCGGCTAGCAAGAAAAATGGCCGCCTGCCACCTCCCCTTTAACTAGCGCCGCCCCGGCTGCAGGTAGGCCCCCCTGACCCCGGCGGACATAGCGTCCGGCGGTAAGTCGGGGGGGGGGGGGCGCCACCCAATATTATAGCCAGGGCACGAGTGGGGCGCTGTGCACGGTGATGACTTCATCGCCGGTGGCGCAGTGCCGCTTGGCGCTAACGGTTAGCGCCGCTGCTAACCTCCCGCTGAATATCGCGGGAGGCGTTAGTGGCGCCGCGCCCAGGCACTCGTTGATTTGCCCTCTTAGCCCCCTCTGTGTTTTATTTCCAATCTGTTCAGGCACAGCTGACAGTAATGTTTCTCTACCTTTATGTAAATTGATTGACCGCATTCTGCACCCTGGTCAGCCATTATTTTACAGCTGATGTGGTGAGGGTCGCACTACTTCACAATCTGCTGGTTACTGGCTTGATTGTGTCTGTGTTGACAGCCACGAGTTAAGAGGATGTGCGATGAAAAATGCAAAGCTTAGGCACAAACCCTCTGTAAATATATTACGTGACATCAATTATTCATCGCGCACCATCTACAGAATTGGAACTGCATTAATTACACAGCATTAATGTGCAGGTTAAATCGAACAGGCCTTGACTGTCAATGTCAGCCCAATCATGGAGTGCGGTTTCCAGTTCTGAGCCAGTGTGATGGGGCGAGGGGATCCATTCTGTTTAGGATTATCCGAATCGTTAAACATACATATTTTAGAAAGGAACTTATAGCTGCCTCTGATGGCATAACAACTTTAAAATGGCTTCTGGGTGAGATTTTATGCTGTCTCTGTATTGGGTGAAGGAAGAGGGGATTATAGAGGCCCCGTCTGATACACAGGGACCTGCATCGAATGGAGAGAGCCGCGAGTAGATAGACGTACACAAAGCCCTGTATTCCCCACATTTAAAGCAATCACAACATAACTCCCAATTTCTCACTGTGAGAACGGAGCTCAGATTCCGTAATCCCAGTGCAGGTTAAAAGTGCTAAATTAGATATGCTCAACTCTCCATCATAGAATCATAGAATGATAGAACGATGCATCACAGAAGGAGGCCATTCGGCCCATTGTGCCTGTGCCGGTTCTTTGAACAAGCTCTCCAATTATTCCTACCGCCTCCCCCCACCACCCCTCCCCCCCCCCCCCACTCTTTCCCCACAGCCCTGTGAATTTTTCCCCTTCAAGTATTTCTCCAATTCCCTTTTGAAAGTTACTATTGAATCTGCTCCCACCGCCCTTTCAGGCAGCGCATTCCAGATCACAACAACTCGCTGCGGAAAAAATATTTCCTCATCTCCCCCTTTTGCCAATCTGTGTCCTCTGGTTACCGACCCTCCTGCCACTGGAAACAGTTTCTCCTTATTTACTCCATCAAAACCCTTCATGATTTTGAACGCCTCTATTAAATCTCCTCTTAACCTTCCCTGCTCTAAGGAGAACAACCCCAGCTTCTCCAGTCTCTCCACATCACTGAAGTCACTCATCCCTGGAACCATTCTGGTCAATCTCCCCTTAACCTTCTCTGCTCTAAGGAGAACAACCCCAGCTTCTCCACATCACTGAAGTCCCTCATCCCTGGGACCATTCTGGTAAATCTCCTCCGCACCCTCTCCAAGGCCTTGACATCCTTCCTAAAGTGCGGTGCCCAGGATTGAACACAATACTCCAGATGGGGCCGAACCAGTGATTTATAAAGGGTTCAGTAATAACTTCCTGGCTTTTGTACTCTCTGCCTCTATTAATAAAGCCAAGGATCCCGTGTGCCTTTTTAACAGCCTTCTCATCTTGCCCTGCCACCTTCAACGTTTAAAAAAAAATTCATTCATGAATATGGGCATTGCTGGCCAGGCTGGCATTTATTGCCCATCCCTAATTGTCCTTAAGGGGGTGGTGGTGAGCCGCCTTCTTGAATCGCTGCAGTCCGTGTGGTGAAGGTGTTCTTAGCTTACTTCTTTATAGTGACTTGTTACAAACGAGCGGCTTTCTGGGCCATTTCCGAGGGCAGTTAAGCGTCAACCACATTGCTGTGGGTCTGGAGTCACATATAGGCCAGACCGGGCAAGGGCGGCAGATTTCCTTCCCTAAAGGGCACTGGTGAACCAAATGGGTTTTTACGACAATCCGATAGTTTCATGGTCACCATTACTGAGACTAGCTTTTTATTCCAGATTTATTTAACTAGCGTAATTTAAATTCCACATCTGCCGTGGTGGGATTTGGACTCATGTCTCCAGATCATTCGTCCAGGCCTCTGGATTACTAGTCCAGTAACCTAACCACTCAGCTACTGTTCCCGTAAACGTTGTGCACATACACCCTCGTGTCTTTCTGTTCCTGCACCCTGTTTAAATTTGCATCATTTAGTTCATATTGCCTCCCTTCATTCTTCCTACTAAAATGTATCACTTCACACTTCTCTGCATTAAATTTAATCGGCCATGTGTCCGCCCATTTCACCAGCCTGTCTGTACTCTGAAGTCAGTTACTATCCTCCTCACTGTTTACTACCTTTCCGAGTTTTGTATCAACTGCAAACTTTAGAAATTAGGCCCTGTATACCCAAGTCCAGGTCATCCAGGTCTCCCTAATCTTCTTTCCTCTTTGCTTTCTCTTCTCTCTCACTACCTCTCTCTTCACAACCACAGTTGTGGCGTATTTAGGCTAAGGCATGGATTTAGAACTGGCTAAAGGGGGGAAAGCAAAGGCTAGTCTTTAGAGGCATTGGGTTGAATTGTGGATCCTGGTATCCGCCAATCAAAGGAAGAACGTGTGTTTCTATAACACCTTTCATGCCTTCAGGGTGTCCCAGACTGATTCACGGTCAATGCACTACTTTTGAAGTGCAGTCGCTGTTGTTGTGTAGGCAAATAATGGCTGCCACATTGCACACAGCAAGATCCCACAAATAGCAATGAGTCTGCTTTTCCTTTTGGTCATATTAGTTAAGGGATAAACGTTGGCCTGGTCATCAGGATACTATGGGATCTTAATATCCAGCCAAACAGGCAGACAGGACCTTGGTTTAGCATCTCGTCTGAAAGACAGCCCCCTGACAGTGCAGCACTCCCTCAGTACTACACTGGGCTACAGTCCTGGAATGTGTCTTAAACACACAGCCTTCTGACTCCGAGATGGGAGTGCTGTCAACTGAGCCAAACTGGCCCTTCAGCGATCGGGATGATTGAAAGTATGGTGGCGATAAGGTGAGAGGAAAAGAGGTTCCAATCGAGACATGGATGGTTCAGGCATGAAAGTTAGACTCATTCAGAAGCAGCTGGATGCAATACGGGAAAGGTTGGAATTCTGAAAACATCTGTATATGTATCAGAAAAAGGTGTGTAAAATCAAATCTTTCACTGCATGATAACCCTACTTCCCCAACCCCTGCACAGAATGGTACAGAACCCCCAACCCCTCCACAGAATGGTACAAACCCCCCCACAGAATGGTATAGACCCCCCCAACCCCCCCACAGAATGGTACAGACCCCCCAACCCCTCCACAGAATGGTACAGACCCCCCCAACCCCCCCACAGAATGGTATAGACCCCCCCAACCCCCCCACAGAATGGTACAGACCCCCCAACCCCTCCACAGAATGGTACAGACCCCCCCAACCCCCCCACAGAATTGTACAGACCCCCCAACCCCCCCACAGAATGGTACAGACCCCCCCAACCCCCCCCCCCACAGAATGGTACAGACCCACTCAACCCCCGCACAGAATGGTACAGACCCCCCCCCCAACCCCTCCACAGAATGGTAAAGACCCCCCAACCCTCCCACAGAATGGTACAGACCCCCCCAACCCCCCCCCCCCACAGAATGGTACAGACCCCCCCAACCCCTCCACAGAATGGTACAGACCCCCCCCACCCCTCCACAGAATGGTACAGACCCCCCCCAACCCCTCCACAGAATGGTATAGACCCCCCCAACCCCTACACAGAATGGTACAGACCCCCCAACCCCTGCACAGAATAGTACAGACCCCCCAACCCCTGCACAGAATGGTACAGACCCCCAACCCCTGCACAGAATGGTACAGACCCCCCAACCCCTGCACAGAATGGTACAGACCCCCCAACCCCTGCACAGAATGGTACAGACCCCCCCCCCCCCCAAAATGGTACAGACCCCCCAACCCCCCCACAGAATGGTACAGACCCCCCCAACCCCTCCACAGAATGGTACAGACCCCCCCCAACCCCTGCACAGAATGGTACAGACCCCCCCCAACCCCTGCACAGAATGGTACAGACCCCCCAACCCCTGCACAGAATGGTACAGACCCCCCCCCAACCCCTGCACAGAATGGTACAGACCCCCCAACCCCTGCACAGAATGGTACAGACCCCCCCCCCCCCAACCCCTGCACAGAATGGTACAGACCCCCCCCAACCCCTGCACAGAATGGTACAGACCCCCCCCCCCCAACCCCTGCACAGAATGGTACAGACCCCCCAACCCCTGCACAGAATGGTACAGACCCCCCCCCCAACCCCTGCACAGAATGGTACAGAGCCCCCCCCCCAACCCCTGCACAGAATGGTACAGACCCCCCCCCAACCCCTGCACAGAATGGTACAGACCCCCCCCCAACCCCTCCACAGAATGGTACAGACCCCCCCCCAACCCCTGCACAGAATGGTACAGACCCCCCCAACCCCTCCACAGAATGGTACAGACCCCCCAACCCCTGCACAGAATGGTACAGACCCCCCAACCCCTGCACAGAATGGTACAGACCCCCAACCCCTGCACAGAATGGTACAGACCCCCCCAACCCCTGCACAGAATGGTACAGACCCCCCCAACCCCTGCACAGAATGGTACAGACCCCCCCAATCCCTGCACAGAATGGTACAGACCCCCCCAACCCCTCCACAGAATGGTACAGACCCCCCCCCAACCCCTGCACAGAATGGTACAGACCCCCCAACCCCTCCACAGAATGGTACAGACCCCCCAACCCCTCCACAGAATGGTACAGACCCCCCAACCCCCCCACAGAATGGTACAGACCATATGAATTATGGGGAAATCCCTTCATCTAAATTGAGATCTTTAATTAACTCTGTTGTATTTGTGTGTTTCAGTGGGAGAACATATGGGTAATAGCGATCATAAGATAACTAGGTTTAAAATACTTAGGGACAAAGAATAATACCCAACTGGAAGAGAGCCAATTTCAGTGATGAGAGAAGGGATCTTGCACAGGAGGACTGGGAACACAGATTTTCCGGGAAAACAGTAAGTGAGCAATGGCAAGCCTTCAAGGCGGAGATAGTTCGGGTGCAAACCAAGCAAATTCCCATAAGGAGGAAAGATGGGGCGTCCAAAGCTAGAGCTCCCTGGATGACCAAGGAAATAGAGGTTATAATAAAAACAGAAAAGGGAAGTTTATGACAAATGTCAGGTGCAGAATACAATCCAAAACCAGGCAAAATGCAGAGAGTGCAGGGGGAACTGAAAAAGGATATAAGAACGGGAAAGAGAGAATATGAGAAAAGATTAGCAGGTAACATAAAAGGGAACGTAAAAATCTTTTATAAACATATAAAAAAGGATAGTTAAAGGTATGGTGGGGCGGATTAGGGACAGTGAAGGAAATCTTCTTGTGGGGGCAGAGGGCATGGCTTTAGAGAAGTACAGAAAGTGCAGGGGTGCAATTAAAAATGATATTAGGAAAGCAAAGAGAGAGCATGAAAAATTCTTGGCAAGTAAAATCAAGGAAAACCCAAAGATGTTTTATAAATATATTAAGAGTAAGAGGATAACTAAAGAAAGGGTAGGGCCTATTAGAGGTCATGAGGGGGGTGGGAGACGTCGGTAGTGTCTTAATGAATACTTTGCGTCTGTTTTCACAAAGGAGAGGGGCGAAGCAGACATTGCTATCGGGGGGGGGAGGAGTGTGAAATATTAGATGAAATAAACATAGTGAGAGAGGAAATATTAAGGGGTTTAGCAGCTTTAAAAGTGATAAATCCCCAGGCCCAGATGAAATGTATCCCAGGCTGTTAAGCGAAGGAGAAGAGGAAATAGCAGAGGCCCTGACCATCATTTTCCAATCCTCTCTGGCTTCAGGTGTGGTGCCGGAGGACTGCTAATGTGGTACCCTGGTTTAAAAAGGGAGAAAAGGATAGACCGAGTAATTACAGGCCAGTCAGCCTAACCTCGGTGGTGGGAAAATTATTGGAAAGAATTCTGAAGGACAGGATAAACCTTCATTTAGAAAGACACAGATTAATCAAGGATAGTCAGCACGGATTTGTTAAGGGATGGTCGTGTCTGACAAACTTGATTGAATTTTTTGAGGTGGTAACAAGGAGGGTAGATGAGGGTAGTGCGTTTGATGTAGTGTATATGGACTTTAGCAAGGCTTTTGATAAGGTTCCACATGGCAGACTGGTCACGAAGTTAAAAGCCCATGGGATCCAGGGCAAAGTGTCAAGTTGGATTCAAAACTGGCTCGGAGACAGGAAGCAGAGGGTAATGGTTGATGGGTGTTTTTGTGACTGGAAGGCTGTTTCCAGTGGGGTTCCGCAGGGCTCCGTACTAGGTCCAGCACGGTGGCATAGTGGTTAGCACTGTTGCCTCACAGCGCCAGGGACCCGGGTTCAAATCCGGCCTAGGGAGAATGTGCAAACTCCACACAGACATTCTCCCTGTGTTTGCGTGGGTTTTCTCCGGGTGCTCCGGTTTCCTCCCACAGTCCAAAGATGTGCTGGTTAGGTTGATTGGCCATGATAAAAAAATTGGCCCTTAGTGTTAGGGGGGATTAAATATGTGGCGTTACAGGGATAGGGCTTGGGTGGGATGGCTGTCGGTGTAGGGACCGGGTGCTAGGGTTTGGATGATCAGCCATGATCTCGTTGAATGGCGGAGCAGGCTCGAAGGGCCTACTCCTGCTCCTATGTTTCTATGTCCCTTGCTTTTTGTTGTATATATCAATGATCTAGACTTGAATATAGGGGGTATGATTAAGAAGTTTGCAGATGATACTAAAATCGGCTGTGTGGTTGATACTGAAGAAGGAAGCTGTAGACTGCAGGAAGATATCAATAAATTGGTCAGGTGGGCAGAACAGTGGCAAATGGAATTCAATCCGGAGAAGTGTGAGGTAATGCATTTGGGGAAGGCTAACAAGGAAAGGGAATACACATTAAATGGTAGGACACGGAGTAGTGTAGAGGAACAAAGGGACCTTGGAGTGCATGTCCACAGATCCCTGAAGGTAGCAGGCCAGGTAGATAAGGTGGTTAAGAAGTCATACAGAATGCTTGCCTTTATTAGCCGTGGCATAGAATACAAGAGCAGGGGGGTTATGCTTCAACTGTATAAAACACTAGTTAGGCCTCAGCTGGAGTACTGCGTGCAGTTCTGGTCACCACATTACAGGAAAGATGTGATTGCACTAGAGAGGGTACAGAGGAGATTTACGAGGATGTTGCTGGGAGTAGAGAATCTTAGCTATGAGGAAAGACTGGATAGGCTGGGTCTGTTTTCCTTGGAACAGAAGAGGCTGAGGGGAGACCTTATTGAGGTGTGTAAAATTATGAGGGGCACAGATAAAGTAGATAGAAAGGACCTATTTCCCTTAGCAGAGGGGTCAAAAACCAGGGGGCACAGATTTAAAGTAATTGGTGGAAAGTTTAGAGGGGATTTGAGGGGAAATTTCTTCACCCAGAGGGTTGTGGGGGTCTGGAACTCACTGCCTGAAAGGGTGGTAGAGGCAGGAACCCTAACCACATTTAAAAAGTACTTGGATGTGCCCTTGGGATGTTCTAACCTGCAGGGCTACGGACCAAGAGCTGGGAAGTGGGATTAGGTTGGATAGCTCTTTGTTGGCCGGCGTGGACACAATGGGCCGAAATGGCCTCCTTCCGTGCTGTAACTTTCTGTGATTCTATGACTGAGGTACTGAATGAGTAATTTGCATCTGTCTTCACAAAGGAAGAGGATGAAGTTAATGTTGGAGTAGAGGAGGGGGCAGCAGAGATATTGGATAAAAATTGATAGAAAGGAGGGACTAAATAGGTTGGCATCACTCAAAGTTAACAAGTCAAATGGAATGCATGCTAGGTTGCTGGGGGAAGCTAGGATGTAGATAATAGAAGCTCTGACCACAATCTTTCAACCCTCCTTGGGTATTGGAGTAGTGCTAGAGGACTGGAGGATTGCAAATGTTACACCCCGATCAAAAAAGGAAAGATTGGTGTGGTAAACCACTGTTGTTGTTGTTGTTGTTACACACTGTTGTACCTATGCATGCCTCAACAGGCTCCACCCACACAGGTCCAGGTATAAAGGTGATTGACCTGCAGCCCCCTGCCTTCTTGGAACCCAGTCAACCACGAGAGGCATGCTCTGTTCTTTGCTAATAAAAGCCTTTAGTTACTCTCTTAACTCTCAGTCTTTTATGAGTAATTGATAGCGCATCAATTGGTAACTACAGGCCAATCAGTCCAACGTCAGTGGTGGGAAAATGACTAGAGACCATTGTCAAGGAAAAATGTAATTCTCACTTGGAGAAGCATAGGTTAATAAGGGTTAGTCAGCACAGATCATGCTAAAGGCATGCTAGGCTAACCCTAAAGGCAAATCATGTCTGACTAACCTGATTGAGTTCTTTGATGAAGAAACAGAGAGGATTGATGAGGGTAGTGCTGTAGATGTTGTATATATGGACTTTCAAAAGGCATTTGACAAAGTACCACATACCAGGGATGAGGGACTTGAGTTACATGGAGTGACTGGAGAAGCTGCGATTGTTCTCCTTAGGGCAGAGAAGGTTAAGGGGAGATGTTGAAAACTATGAGAGGTTTTAATACAACAAGTAGGGAGAAACTGTTTCTTCTGGCAAGTGGGTCGGTCAGCAATGGTCATAGATTTAAAATAATTGGCCAAAGAACTAGAGGGAAAATGAGGAGGAATTGTTTTCACACGTGGGTTATCATAGAATCATTGAATACTACAGCACTAAAGGAGGCCGTTCAGCCCATCGAGGCTGCTCCAGATCTTTCAAAGAGCAATCCCGTTTGTCCCAGTCCTCCGCTCTTCCCCCATATCCCTGCAATATTTTCTCCTTCAAGATGTAAAGATCTGGAACACACTACCTGAAAAGATGACGGAAGCAGATACCATGGGAACTGTCAAAAGGACATGTGCTTGAAGGGGACTAATTTGCAGGGAAAAAGCTGGGAGTGGGACTAAATTAGAGAGCTCGTTCAAAGAGCCGGAATGGCGTCCTTCTGTTCTGTAAGATACTATAATTCTATGATTCCACTGTTTGACTTGATGGCGGAGCTGATCACTGTCGACAATTAGCTGTTACTGTCCAATGGCAGCAACTCTCAATCACCATAGAAGATATTTTGGAATGTAGAGGTAACATTAAACCAGGGTATGAGAGACAGAGATCAGGAGAAGGTGATGAGAGAATAAACAGAGACATTCAGAGGGAGAATACATATCTGAGACAGAGAAGGAATAGAAGAAAATGTGTGTGTGTGACACAGAGGAAAGTATAAGTCTACCAGAGGGAATACTGCACTGTCGGAGGGGCAGTACTGAGGGAGCGTCGCACTGTCGGAGGGGCAGTACTGAGGGAGCGTCGCACTGTCGGAGGGGCAGTACTGAGGGAGCGCCGCACTGTCGGAGGGGCAGTACTGAGGGAGCGCTGCACTGTCGGAGGGGCGGTACTGAGGGAGCGCCGCACTGTCGGAGGGGCTGTACTGAGGGAGCGCCGCACTGTCGGAGGGGCAGTACTGAGGGAGCGCTGCACTGTCGGAGGGGCAGTACTGAGGGAGCGCCGCACTGTCGGAGGGGCAGTACTGAGGGAGCGCCGCACTGTCGGAGGGGCAGTACTGAGGGAGCGCCGCACTGTCGGAGGGGCAGTACTGAGGGAGTATTGCACTGTCGGAGGGGCAGTACTGAGGGAGTATTGCACTGTTGGAGGGGCAGTACTGAGGGAGTATTGCACTGTTGGAGGGGCAGTACTGAGGGAGCGCTGCACTGTCGGAGGGGCAGTACTGAGGGAGTATTGCACTGTTGGAGGGGCAGTACTGAGGGAGCGCCGCACTGTCGGAGGGCAGTACTGACTAAGTGCTGCACTGTCAGAGATGCTGTCTTTCAGATGAGGCGTTAAGCCGAGGCCTCGTCGGCCCTCTCAGGTGGACATAAAGGATCTCACGGCGCTATATAAAGAAGAGCAGGGGAGGTCCCCCGGTGTCCTGGCCAATATTTATCCCTCAACTAGGTTCACTAAAACAGATGATCTGGTTATTATCTCATTGCAGTTTGTGGGAGCTTGCTGTGCTCAAATTGGCTGCACGTTTCCTACATTACTACAGTAACTACACTTGAGGTCATCCAAAACTCTGCTGCCCGTATCCTAACTCGCACCAAGTCCCGTTCACCCATCTCCCCCTGTGCTCGCTGACCTACATTGGCTCCCGGTTAAGCAACACCTCGATTTTAAAGATCTCATCCTTGTTTTCAATCCCTCCATGTCCCTATCTCTGTAACCTCCTCCAGCCTTACAACCCTCCAAGGTCTCTGCGCTCCTCCAATTCTGGCCTCTTGTGCATCCCCACTTTTAATTGCTCCACCAGGAACGGTAGCATAGTTGTAATGTCACTGGGCTAGTAATCCAAAGGCCTGGACTAATAGAGTCATAGAGTCATAGAGTTATACAGCACAGAAAGAGGCCCTTCGGCCCATCGTGTCTGCGCCGTCTATCAAGCCCTGTCCAATCTAATCCCATTTTCCAGCATTTGGTCCATAGCCTTGTATGCAATGGCATTTCAAGTGCTCATCCAAATGCTTCTTGAATGTTGAGGGTTCCTGCCTCTACCACCCTTTCAGGCAGTGAGTTCCAGACTCCAACCACCCTCTGGGTGAAAAAGTTCCTCCTCAAATCCCCTCTAAACCTCCTGCACCTTACCTTGAATCTATGCCCCCTTGTTATTGACCCCCCTACTAAGGGGAAAAGTTCCTCTTTATCTACCCTATCTATGCCCCTCATCATTTTGTACACCTCAATCAGGTCCCCCCTCAGCCTTCTTTGCTCCAAGGAAAACAACCCCAGCCTGTTGAGTCTTTCTTCATAGCTGAGGCGCTCCATCCCAGGTAACATCCTGGTGAATCTTCTCTGCACCCTCTCCAAAGCAATCACATCCTTCCTATAGTGAGGCGACCAGAACTGCACACAGTACTCCAGCTGTGGCCTTACCAGCGTTTTGTACAGCTCCATCATAACCTCCCTGCTCTTATATTCTATGCCTCTGCTAATGAAGGCAAGTATCCCATATGCCTTTTTAACCACCTTATCTACCTGCTCCGCTGCCTTCAGGGATCTATGTACATGTACACCAAGGTCCCTCTGACCCTCTGTACTTCCTAGGGTCCTACCACTCATTGTGTATTCCCTTGCCTTATTTGTCCGTCCAAAATGCATCACCTCGCACTTTTCAGGGTTAAATTCCATTTGCCACTTTTCCGCCCATCTGACCAACCCGTTTATATCGTCCTGTAGCCTGAGGCTTTCCTCCTCACAATTTACCACCCCACCAATTTTCGTGTCATCTGCGAACTTACTGATCATACCTTTTACATTCTCATCCAAATCATTTATGTAGATCACAAACAGCAAGGGACCCAGCACCGATCCCTGAGGTACCCCACTGGACACAGGCTTCCAGTCACAAAAGCAACCTTCGACCATCACCCTCTGCCTCCTGCCACTCAGCCAGTTTAGGATCCAACGTGCCAAGGCACCCTGGATCCCATGGGTTCTTACCTTCTTTCCTATGCGGGACTTTGTCAAAAGCCTTACTGAAGTCCATGTATGCCACATCCACAGCATTTCCCTCATCCACACACCTAGTTACCCCCTCGAAAAATTCAATCAGATTGGTCAGACATGATTTACCCTTGACAAAGCCATGCTGACTATCCCCGATTAATCCTTGCCTCTCCAAGTGGAGACTAATTTTGTCCCTCAGAATTTTTTCCAATAATTTCCCTACCACAGATGTTAGGCTCACTGGCCTGTAATTCCCTGGTTTATCCCTGCTACCCTTCTTGAATAATGATCCAGAAAGGTGAGTTTAAATCCCACCATGGCAGCTGCTGAACTTAAATTCAGTTAATTAATACTATGAAACTATAGGATTGTCATAAAAATCCATCTTGTTCATTAATGCCCTTTAGGGAAGGAAGTCTGCTGTCTTTACCCGGTCTGGCCCATAATGTGACTCCAGACCCACAGCAATGTGGTTGACTCTTAACAGCCCTCTGAAATGGCCCAGCAATCCACTCAGCTGTAACTAACTGCTACGAAACAAAATAATAAAAGTGAAACCGGATGGACCACTCGGCATCGACTACAGACATGGCAACGGCACACCCAGCCTAGTCAACCCTGCAAAGTCCTCCTCATCAACATCGAGGGACTTGTACCAAAATTGGGAGAGCTGTCCCACAGACTAGTCAAGCAACAGCCTTTCAGCTAATGTCCCAAATTCCTCCATCACTATCCCTGGGTATGTCGTGTCCCACCGGCAGTCCAGGGGTGGTGGTACAGTCGGGAGGGAGTGGCCCTGGGAGTCCTCAACATTGACTCCGGACCTCCTGCTGATTACCACCTACCGCCCTCCCTCAGCTGATGAATCAGTACGCCGTCATTTTGAACACCAGAGAATCCTCAAGGACTTCGTGGTGAGAGGGGAAAAACCTACTTGACCTCGTCCTTACCTGTCACAGATGCATCTGTCCATGACAGTATTGGTAGCAGTGACCACCGCACAGTCATTGTAGAGACGAAGTCCCATCTTCACAGTGAGGACACCCTCCATTGTGTTGTGTGGCACTACCACTGTGCTAAATGGGATAGATTCAGAACACATCTCGCAGCTCAAAACTGGGCATCCATGAGGTGCTGTGGGCCATCAGCAGCAGCAGAATTGTATTCCACCACAATCTGTAACCTCGTGGCCCTCACTCTACCATTACCATCAAGCCAGAGGACCAACCCTGGTTCAATAAGGAGTGTAGAAGAGCATACCAGGTGTACCTAAAAAAAATATGAGGTGCCAACCTGGGGAAGCTGCAACATAGGACTACATGCATGCTAAAAAGTGGAAGCAACATGTTATAGACAGGGCTAAGTGATCCCACAATCAACGGATCAGATGAAGCCTTGCCACATCCAGTTGTGAATGGTGGTGGACCATTAAACAACTAACGGGAGGGGGAGGCTCCAAGAATATCCCCATCCTCAATGATGAGTGCAAAAGACAAGACAAGGCTGAAGCGTTTGCAACCATCTTCAGCCTGAAGTGCCGAGTGGATGGTTCATATCGGCCTCCTCCTGTGGTCCCCACCATCACAGAAGCCAGTCTTCAGCCAATTCTATTCACTCCATAAGATATGATATCAAGAAATGGCTGAGTGCACCAGATACAGCAAAGGCTATGGGCCCTGACAACATCACGGCTATCGTGCTGAAGACTTGTGCTCCAGAATTAGCAGCACCCCTAGCCAAGCTGTTCCAGTACAGCTACAACACTGGCATCTATCCGACAATGCGGAAAACTGCCCAGGTATGTCCTGTCCACAAAAAGCAGGACAAATCCAATCCGGCCAATTACCGCCCCATCAGTCTACTCTCAATCATCAGCAAAGTGATGGAAGGTGTCATCGACAGTGCTATCAAGAGGCACCTGCTCACAGAGGCCCAGTTTGGGTTCCGTCAACACCACTCGGCTCCCGACCTCATTCCAGCCTTAGTCCAAACATGGACAAAGGAGCTGAATTCCAGAGGAGAAGTGAGAGTGACTGCCCTTGACATAAGGCAGCATTTGACCGAGTGTGGCATCAAGGAGCCCTATGACCTTCCCTCCAACATAAGGTCAGAAATGGGGATGTTCGCTGATGACTGCACAGTGTTCAGCGCCATTCACAACTCCTCAGATAATGAAGCAGTCCATGCCCACATGCAACAAGACCTGGACAACGTTCAGGCTTGGGCTGATAAGTGGCACGTAACATTTGCGCCACAGAAGTGCCAGGCAATGACTATCTCCCAAAAGTGAGAACATAACCACTGCCCCATGACATTCAATGGCGTTACCATCACCGAATCCCCCACCATCTGCATCCTTGAGGTCACCATTGACCAGAAACTTAACTGGACCAGACACATAATACTGTGGCAACAAGAGCAGGTCAGAGGCCAATTATTCTGCGGCGAGTGTCTCACCTCTTGACTCCCCAAAGCCTTTCTACCATCTACAAGGCACAAGTAAGGAGTGTGATGGAATACTCTCCACTTGCCTGGATGAGTGCAGCTCCAACAACACTCAAGACGCTCGACACCATCCAGGACAAAGCAGCCCGCTTGATTGGCACCCCATCCACTACCTTAAAAATTCACTCCCTCCACCACTGGCGCACCGTGGCTGCAGTGTGTACCATCTACAAGATGCACTGCAGCAACTCGCCAAGGCTTCTTCGGCAGCACCTCCCAAACCCGCGAACTATTCCACCTAGAAGGACAAGGGCAGCAGGCGCATGGGAACACCACCACCTCCAAGTCCCCCTCCAAATCACACACCATCCTGACTTGGAGATATATCGGCCGATCCTTCATCGTCGCTGGTCAAAATCCTGGAACTCCCTCCCTAACAGCACTGTGGGAGCACCTTCACCACACGGACTGCAGCAGTTCAAGAAGGCGGCTCACCACCACCATCTCAAGGGCAACTAGGGATGGGCAATAAAGGCTGGCCTTGCCAGTGAAGCCCACATATCATAAAAGAATAAAAAAATAAAAAATTTAAAAAAACATTAGCGGCCGTGCCTTCAGCCGCCTGGGCCCCGAGCTCTGGAATTCCCTCCCTAAACCTCTCCGCCTCTCTCTCCTCCTTTAAGAGGCTCCTTAAAACCGACCTCTTTGACCGAGCTTTTAGTCATCTGCCCTAATACCTCCTTATGTGGCTCGGTGTTAAATATTTTTTGATATCAGGAAAAGAGGTCCTGTGAAGCGCCTTGGGATGTTTTACTATGTTAAAGGTGCTGTGTAAATTGGAGTTGTGATTGTTTAAAAGTGCTTCATTGTCTGTGATGTCCTGACATTGTGAAAGGCGTATTATAAATGCTCGGTTTTTTCTATCCATCATACATGCGAGATTCGGCATAATGAGAAAGAAACGTTAGAGTACGAAAGATAGAAAGGATGTGTCTTTAAAGGATTATCATCATACCGTATCTGGAGCTTTTGATTCACGTGCTCAACAGACTGCTGTATACTCCTGTTAAAATCAAGACTGACAGCACTGACTCCAACACAACTCACTGTTTCGCCAGGCGTCACACTGTGGGACTCCTCTCCTCCCTCAGTCTATCCTCACACTGTGGGACTCCTCTCCTCCCTCAGTCTCTCCTCACACTGTGGGACTCCTCTCCTCCCTCAGTCTATCCTCACACTGTGGGACTCCTCTCCTCCCTCAGTCTATCCTCACACTGTGGGACTCCTCTCCTCCCTCAGTCTATCCTCACAGTGTGGGACTCCTCTCCTCCCTCAGTCTATCCTCACACTGTGGGACTCCTCTCCTCCCTCAGTCTATCCTCACACTGTGGGACTCCTCTCCTCCCTCAGTCTATCCTCACAGTGTGGGACTCCTCTCCTCCCTCAGTCTATCCTCACACTGTGGGACTCCTCTCCTCCCTCAGTCTATCCTCACACTGTGGGACTCCTCTCCTCCCTCAGTCTCCCCTCACACTGTGGGACTTCTCTCCTCCCTCAGTCTATCCTCACACTGTGGGACTCCTCTCCTCCCTCAGTCTCCCCTCACACTGTGGGACTCCTCTCCTCCCTCAGTCTATCCTCACACTGTGGGACTCCTCTCCTCCCTCAGTCTCCCCTCACACTGTGGGACTCCTCTCCTCCCTCAGTCTCCCCTCACACTGTGGGACTCCTCTCCTCCCTCAGTCTATCCTCAAACTGTGGGACTCCTCTCCTCCCTCAGTCTCCCCTCACACTGTGGGACTCCTCTCCTCCCTCAGTCTCCCCTCACACTGTGGGACTCCTCTCCTCCCTCAGTCTATCCTCACAGTGTGGGACTCCTCTCCTCCCTCAGTCTATCCTCACACTGTGGGACTCCTCTCCTCCCTCAGTCTCCCCTCACACTGTGGGACTCCTCTCCTCCCTCAGTCTCCCCTCACACTGTGGGACTCCTCTCCTCCCTCAGTCTCCCCTCACACTGTGGGACTCCTCTCCTCCCTCAGTCTATCCTCACACTGTGGGACTCCTCTCCTCGCTCAGTCTGCCCTCACACTGTGGGACTCCTCTCCTCCCTCAGTCTATCCTCACACTGTGGGACTCCTCTCCTCCCTCAGTCTATCCTCACACTGTGGGACTCCTCTCCTCCCTCAGTCTCCTCACACTGTGGGACTCCTCTCCTCCCTCAGTCAATCCTCACACTGTGGGACTCCTCTCCCCCCTCAGTCTATCCTCACACTGTGGGACTCCTCTCCTCCCTCAGTCTCCCCTCACACTGTGGGACTCCTCTCCTCCCTCAGTCTATCCTCACACTGTGGGACTCCTGTCCTCCCTCAGTCTCTCCTCACACTGTGGGACTCCTCTCCTCCCTCAGTCTATCCTCACACTGTGGGACTCCTCTCCTCCCTCAGTCTATCCTCACACTGTGGGACTCCTCTCCTCCCTCAGTCTCCTCACACTGTGGGACTCCTCTCCTCCCTCAGTCTATCCTCACACTGTGGGACTCCTCTCCTCCCTCAGTCTATCCTCACACTGTGGGACTCCTCTCCTCCCTCAGTCTCCCCTCACACTGTGGGACTCCTCTCCTCCCTCAGTCTATCCTCACACTGTGGGACTCCTCTCCTCCCTCAGTCTATCCTCACACTGTGGGACTCCTCTCCTCCCTCAGTCTATCCTCACACTGTGGGACTCCTCTCCTCCCTCAGTCTATCCTCACACTGTGAGACTCCTCTCCTCCCTCAGTCTATCCTCACACTGTGGGACTCCTGTCCTCCCTCAGTCTCTCCTCACACTGTGGGACTCCTCTCCTCCCTCAGTCTATCCTCACACTGTGGGACTCCTCTCCTCCCTCAGTCTCCCCTCACACTGTGGGACTCCTCTCCTCCCTCAGTCTCCCCTCACACTGTGGGACTCCTCTCCTCCCTCAGTCTCCCCTCACACTGTGGGACTCCTCTCCTCCCTCAGTCTATCCTCACACTGTGGGACTCCACTCCTCCCTCAGTCTATCCTCACACTGTGGGACTCCTCTCCTCCCTCAGTCTATCCTCACACTGTGGGACTCCTCTCCTCCCTCAGTCTATCCTCACACTGTGGGACTCCTCTCCTCCCTCAGTCTCCCCTCACACTGTGGGGCTCCTCTCCTCCCTCAGTCTCTCCTCACACTGTGGGACTCCTCTCCTCCCTCAGTCTATCCTCACACTGTGGGACTCCTCTCCTCCCTCAGTCTATCCTCACACTGTGGGACTCCTCTCCTCCCTCAGTCTCCTCACACTGTGGGACTCCTCTCCTCCCTCAGTCTATCCTCACACTGTGGGACTCCTCTCCTCCCTCAGTCTCCCCTCACACTGTGGGACTCCTCTCCTCCTTCAGTCTATCCTCACACTGTGGGACTCCTCTCCTCCCTCAGTCTATCCTCACACTGTGGGACTCCTCTCCTCCCTCAGTCTCCCCTCACACTGTGGGACTCCTCTCCTCCCTCAGTCTATCCTCACACTGTGGGACTCCTCTCCTCCCTCAGTCGATCCTCACACTGTGGGACTCCTCTCCTCCCTCAGTCTCCCCTCACACTGTGGGACTCCTCTCCTCCCTCAGTCTCCCCTCACACTGTGGGACTCCTCTCCTCCCTCAGTCTATCCTCACACTGTGGGACTCCTCTCCTCCCTCAGTCTATCCTCACACTGTGGGACTCCTCTCCTCCCTCAGTCTATCCTCACACTGTGGGACTCCTCTCCTCCCTCAGTCTATCCTCACACTGTGGGACTCCTCTCCTCCCTCAGTCTCCCCTCACACTGTGGGACTCCTCTCCTCCCTCAGTCTCCCCTCACACTGTGGGACTCCTCTCCTCCCTCAGTCTCCCCTCACACTGTGGGACTCCTCTCCTCCCTCAGTCTATCCTCACACTGTGGGACTCCTCTCCTCCCTCAGTCTCCCCTCACACTGTGGGACTCCTCTCCTCCCTCAGTCTCCCCTCACACTGTGGGACTCCTCTCCTCGCTCAGTCTATCCTCACACTGTGGGACTCCTCTCCTCCCTCAGTCTCTCCTCACACTGTGGGACTCCTCTCCTCCCTCAGTCTCCCCTCACACTGTGGGACTCCTCTCCCCCCTCAGTCTCCCCTCACACTGTGGGACTCCTCTCCTCCCTCAGTCTCCTCACACTGTGGGACTCCTCTCCTCCCTCAGTCTCCCCTCACACTGTGGGACTCCTCTCCTCCCTCAGTCTCCCCTCACACTGTGGGACTCCTCTCCTCCCTCAGTCTATCCTCACACTGTGGGGCTCCTCTCCTCTCTCAGTCTCTCCTCACACTGTGGGACTCCTCTCCTCCCTCAGTCTATCCTCACACTGTGGGACTCCTCTCCACCCTCAGTCTCCCCTCACACTGTGGGACTCCTCTCCTCCCTCAGTCTCCCCTCACACTGTGGGACTCCTCTCCTCCCTCAGTCTATCCTCACACTGTGGGACTCCTCTCCTCCCTCCGTCTATCCTCGCACTGTGGGACTCCTCTCCTCCCTCAGTCTCCCCTCACACTGTGGGACTCCTCTCCTCCCTCAGTCTCTCCTCACACTGTGGGACTCCTCTCCTCCCTCAGTCTATCCTCACACTGTGGGACTCCTCTCCTCCCTCAGTCTATCCTCACACTGTGGGACTCCTCTCCTCCCTCAGTCTCCCCTCACACTGTGGGACTCCTCTCCTCCCTCAGTCTATCCTCACACTGTGGGACTCCTCTCCTCCCTCCGTCTATCCTCACACTGTAGGACTCCTCTCCTCCCTCAGTCTATCCTCACACTGTGGGACTCCTCTCCTCCCTCAGTCTATCCTCACACTGTGGGACTCCTCTCCTCCCTCAGTCTATCCTCACACTGTGGGACTCCTCTCCTCGCTCAGTCTCCCCTCACACTGTGGGACTCCTCTCCTCCCTCAGTCTCCTCACACTGTGGGACTCCTCTCCTCCCTCAGTCTCTCCTCACACTGTGGGACTCCTCTCCTCCCTCAGTCTATCCTCACACTGTGGGACTCCTCTCCTCCCTCAGTCTATCCTCACACTGTGGGACTCCTCTCCTCCCTCAGTCTCTCCTCACACTGTGGGACTCCTCTCCTCCCTCAGTCTATCCTCACACTGTGGGACTCCTCTCCTCCCTCAGTCTATCCTCACACTGTGGGACTCCTCTCCTCCCTCAGTCTATCCTCACACTGTGGGACTCCTCTCCTCCCTCAGTCTATCCTCACACTGTGGGACTCCTCTCCTCCCTCAGTCTCTCCTCACACAATGGGACTCCTCTCCTCCCTCAGTCTCCTCACACTGTGGGACTCCTCTCCTCCCTCGGTCTCCCCTCACAGTGTGGGACTCCTCTCCTCCCTCAGTCTATCCTCACACTGTGGGACTCCTCTCCTCCCTCAGTCTATCCTCACACTGTGGGACTCCTCTCCTCCCTCAGTCTATCCTCACACTGTGGGACTCCTCTCCTCCCTCAGTCTCCCCTCACACTGTGGGACTCCTCTCCTCCCTCAGTCTATCCGCACACTGTGGGACTCCTCTCCTCCCTCAGTCTATCCTCACACTGTGGGACTCCTCTCCTCCCTCAGTCTATCCTCACACTGTGGGACTCCTCTCCTCCCTCAGTCTCCCCTCACACTGTGGGACTCCTCTCCTCCCTCAGTCTATCCTCACACTGTGGGACTCCTCTCCTCCCTCAGTCTCCCCTCACACTGTGGGACTCCTCTCCTCCCTCAGTCTATCCTCACACTGTGGGACTCCTCTCCTCCCTCAGTCTCCCCTCACACTGTGGGACTCCTCTCCTCCCTCCGTCTATCCTCACACTGTGGGACTCCTCTCCCCCCTCAGTCTCCCCTCACACTGTGGGACTCCTCTCCTCCCTCAGTCTCCCCTCACACTGTGGGACTCCTCTCCTCCCTCAGTCTCCCCTCACACTGTGGGACTCCTCTCCTCCCTCAGTCTATCCTCACACTGTGGGACTCCTCTCCTCCCTCAGTCTCCCCTCACACTGTGGGACTCCTCTCCTCCCTCAGTCTCTCCTCACACTGTGGGACTCCTCTCCTCCCTCAGTCTATCCTCACACTGTGGGACTCCTCTCCTCCCTCAGTCTATCCTCACACTGTGGGACTCCTCTCCTCCCTCAGTCTATCCTCACACTGTGGGACTCCTCTCCTCCCTCAGTCTATCCTCACACTGTGGGACTCCTCTCCTCCCTCAGTCTCCTCACACTGTGGGACTCCTCCCCTCCCTCAGTCTCCCCTCACACTGTGGGACTCCTCTCCTCCCTCAGTCTCCCCTCACACTGTGGGACTCCTCTCCTCCCTCAGTCTCCCCTCACACTGTGGGACTCCTCTCCTCCCTCAGTCTCCCCTCACACTGTGGGACTCCTCTCCTCCCTCAGTCTCCCCTCACACTGTGGGACTCCTCTCCTCCCTCAGTCTATCCTCACACTGTGGGACTCCTCTCCTCCCTCAGTCTCCCCTCACACTGTGGGACTCCTCTCCTCCCTCAGTCTATCCTCACACTGTGGGACTCCCCTCCTCCCTCAGTCTCCTCACACTGTGGGACTCCCCTCCTCCCTCAGTCTCCTCACACTGTGGGACTCCTCTCCTCCCTCAGTCTATCCTCACACTGTGCGACTCCTCTCCTCCCTCAGTCTATCCTCACACTGTGGGACTCCTCTCCTCGCTCAGTCTGCCCTCACACTGTGGGACTCCTCTCCTCCCTCAGTCTATCCTCACACTGTGGGACTCCTCTCCTCCCTCAGTCTATCCTCACACTGTGGGACTCCTCTCCTCCCTCAGTCTCCTCACACTGTGGGACTCCTCTCCTCCCTCAGTCTATCCTCACACTGTGGGACTCCTCTCCCCCCTCAGTCTATCCTCACACTGTGGGACTCCTCTCCTCCCTCAGTCTCCCTCACACTGTGGGACTCCTCTCCTCCCTCAGTCTATCCTCACACTGTGGGACTCCTGTCCTCCTCAGTCTCTCCTCCACACTGTGGGACTCCTCTCCTCCTCAGTCTATCCTCACACTGTGGGACTCCTCTCCTCCCTCAGTCTATCCTCACACTGTGGGACTCCTCTCCTCCCTCAGTCTCCTCACACTGTGGGACTCCTCTCCTCCCTCAGTCTATCCTCACACTGTGGGACTCCTCTCCTCCCTCAGTCTATCCTCACACTGTGGGACTCCTCTCCTCCCTCAGTCTCCCCTCACACTGTGGGACTCCTCTCTCCCTCAGTCTATCCTCACACTGTGGGACTCCTCTCCTCCCTCAGTCTATCCTCACACTGTGGGACTCCTCTCCTCCCTCAGTCTATCCTCACACTGTGGACTCCTCTCCTCCCTCAGTCTATCCTCACACTGTGGGACTCCTGTCCTCCTCAGTCTCTCCTCACACTGTGGGACTCCTCTCCGCCCTCAGTCTCTCCTCACACTGTGGGGCTCCTCTCCTCCCTCAGTCTCTCCTCACACTGTGGGACTCCTCTCCTCCCTCAGTCTATCCTCACACTGTGGGACTCCTCTCCTCCCTCAGTCTATCCTCACACTGTGGGACTCCTCTCCTCCCTCAGTCTATCCTCACACTGTGGGACTCCTCTCCTCCTCAGTCTATCCTCACACTGTGGGACTCCTCTCCTCCCTCAGTCTCCCTCACACTGTGGACTCCTCTCCTCCCTCAGTCTATCCTCACACTGTGGGACTCCTCTCCTCCCTCAGTCTATCCTCACACTGTGGGACTCCTCTCCTCCCTCAGTCTATCCTCACACTGTGGGACTCCTCTCCTCCTCAGTCTATCCTCACACTGTGGGACTCCTCTCCTCCTCAGTCTCTCCTCACACTGTGGGGACTCCTCTCCGCCCTCAGTCTCTCCTCACACTGTGGGGCTCCTCTCCTCCCTCAGTCTCTCCTCACACTGTGGGACTCCTCTCCTCCTCAGTCTATCCTCACACTGTGGGACTCCTCTCCTCCCTCAGTCTATCCTCACACTGTGGGACTCCTCTCCTCCCTCAGTCTCCTCACACTGTGGGACTCCTGTCCTCCCTCAGTCTATCCTCACACTGTGGGACTCCTCTCCTCCTCAGTCTCCCCTCACACTGTGGGACTCCTCTCCTCCTTCAGTCTATCCTCACACTGTGGGACTCCTCTCCTCCCTCAGTCTATCCTCACACTGTGGGACTCCTCTCCTCCCTCAGTCTCCCTCACACTGTGGGACTCCTCTCCTCCCTCAGTCTATCCTCACACTGTGGGACTCTCTCCTCCCTCAGTCGTCCTCACACTGTGGGACTCCTCTCCTCCCTCAGTCTCCCTCACACTGTGGGACTCCTCTCCTCCCTCAGTCTCCCCTCACACTGTGGGACTCCTCTCCTCCCTCAGTCTATCCTCACACTGTGGGACTCCTCTCCTCCCTCAGTCTATCCTCACACTGTGGGACTCCTCTCCTCCCTCAGTCTATCCTCACACTGTGGGACTCCTCTCCTCCCTCAGTCTATCCTCACACTGTGGGACTCCTCTCCTCCCTCAGTCTCCCCTCACACTGTGGGACTCCTCTCCTCCCTCAGTCTCCCCTCACACTGTGGGACTCCTCTCCTCCCTCAGTCTCCCCTCACACTGTGGGGACTCCTCTCCTCCCTCAGTCTATCCTCACACTGTGGGACTCCTCTCCTCCCTCAGTCTCCCCTCACACTGTGGGACTCCTCTCCTCCCTCAGTCTCCCCTCACACTGTGGGACTCCTCTCCTCGCTCAGTCTATCCTCACACTGTGGGACTCCTCTCCTCCTCAGTCTCTCCTCACACTGTGGGACTCCTCTCCTCCCTCAGTCTCCCCTCACACTGTGGGACTCCTCTCCCCCCTCAGTCTCCCCTCACACTGTGGACCCTCTCCTCCCAGTCTCCTCACACTGTGGACTCCTCTCCTCCCTCAGTCTCCCCTCACACTGTGGGACTCCTCTCCTCCCTCAGTCTCCCCTCACACTGTGGACTCCTCTCCTCCTCAGTCTATCCTCACACTGTGGGGCTCCTCTCCTCTCACAGTCTCTCCTCACACTGTGGGAACGCCTCTCCCCCTCAGTCTATCCTCACACTGTGGGACTCCTCTCCACCCTCAAGTCTCCCCTCACACTGTGGGACTCCTCTCCTCCCTCAGTCTCCCCTCACACTGTGGGACTCCTCTCCTCCCTCAGTCTATCCTCACACTGTGGACTCCTCTCCTCCCTCCGTCTATCCTCACACTGTGGGACTCCTCTCCTCCCTCAGTCTCCCCTCACACTGTGGGACTCCTCTCCTCCCTCAGTCTCTCCTCACACTGTGGGACTCCTCTCCTCCCTCAGTCTATCCTCACACTGTGGGACTCCTCTCCTCCCTCAGTCTATCCTCACACTGTGGGACTCCCTCTCCTCCCTCAGTCTCCCCTCACACTGTGGGACTCCTCTCCTCCCTCAGTCTATCCTCACACTGTGGACTCCTCTCCTCCCTCCGTCTATCCTCACACTGTAGGACTCCTCTCCTCCCTCAGTCTATCCTCACACTGTGGGACTCCTCTCCTCCCTCAGTCTATCTCACACTGTGGGACTCCTCTCCTCCCTCAGTCTATCCTCACACTGTGGGACTCCTCTCCTCGCTCAGTCTCCCCTCACACTGTGGGACTCCTCTCCTCCCTCAGTCTCCTCACACTGTGGGACTCCTCTCCTCCTCAGTCTCTCCTCACACTGTGGACTCCTCTCCTCCCTCAGTCTATCCTCACAACTGTGGGACTCCTCTCCTCCCTCAGTCTATCCTCACACTGTGGGACTCCTCTCCTCCCTCAGTCTCTCCTCACACTGTGGGACTCCTCTCCTCCCTCAGTCTATCCTCACACTGTGGGACTCCTCTCCTCCCTCAGTCTCCTCATACTGTGGGGACTCCTCTCCTCCCTCAGTCTATCCTCACTCTGTGGGACTCCTCTCTTCCCTCAGTCTCTCCTCACACTGTGGGACTCCTCTCCTCCCTCAGTCTCTCCTCACACTGTGGGACTCCTCTCCTCCCTCAGGTCTCCTCACACTGTGGACTCCTCTCCTCCCTCAGTCTATCCTCACACTGTGGGACTCCTCTCCTCCCTCAGTCTCCCCTCACACTGTGGGACTCCTCTCCTCCCTCAGTCTATCCTCACACTGTGGGACTCCTCTCCTCCCTCAGTCTCCCCTCACACTGTGGGACTCCTCTCCTCCCTCAGTCTATCCTCACACTGTGGACTCCTCTCCTCCCTCAGTCTATCTTCACACTGTGGGACTCCTCTCCTCCTCAGTCTATCTCACACTGTGCGACTCCTCTCCTCCCTCAGTCTATCCTCACACTGTGGGACTCCTCTCCTCCCTCAGTCTATCCTCACACTGTGGGACTCCTCTCCGCCCTCAGTCTCCCCTCACACTGTGGACTCCTCTCCTCCCTCAGTCTATCCTCACACTGTGGGACTCCTCTCCTCCCTCAGTCTATCCTCACACTGTGGGACTCCTCTCTCCCTCAGTCTATCCTCACACTGTGGGACTCCTCTCCTCCTCAGTCTATCCTCACACTGTGGGACTCCTCTCCTCCCTCAGTCTATCCTCACACTGTGGGACTCCTCTCCTCCCTCAGTCTATCCTCACACTGTGGGACTCTCTCCTCCCTCAGTCTCTCTCACACAATGGGACTCCTCTCCTCCCTCAGTCTCCTCACACTGTGGGACTCCTCTCCTCCCTCGGTCTCCCCTCACAGTGTGGGACTCCTCTCCTCCCTCAGTCTATCCTCACACTGTGGGACTCCCTCTCCTCCCTCAGTCTATCCTCACACTGTGGGACTCCTCTCCTCCCTCAGTCTATCCTCACACTGTGGGACTCCTCTCCTCCCTCAGTCTATCCTCACACTGTGGGACTCCTCTCCTCCCTCAGTCTATCCTCACACTGTGGGACTCCTCTCCTCCTCAGTCTATCCTCACACTGTGGGACTCCTCTCCTCCTCAGTCTCTCCTCACACAATGGGACTCCTCTCCTCCCTCAGTCTCCTCACACTGTGGGACTCTCTCTCCTCTCGGTCTCCCCTCACAGTGTGGGACTCCCTCTCCTCCTCAGTCTATCCTCACACTGTGGGACTCCTCTCTCCCTCAGTCTATCCTCACACTGTGGGACTCCTCTCCTCCCTCAGTCTATCCTCACACTGTGGGACTCCTCTCCTCCCTCAGTCTCCCCTCACACTGTGGGACTCCTCTCCTCCCTCAGTCTCCTCACACTGTGGGGACTCCTCTCCTCCCTCAGTCTATCCTCACACTGTGGGACTCCTCTCCTCCCTCAGTCTCCCCTCACACTGTGGGACTCCTCTCCTCCCTCAGTCTATCCTCACACTGTGGGACTCCTCTCCTCCCTCAGTCTATCCTCACACTGTGGGACTCCTCTCCTCCCTCAGTCTCCCCTCACACTGTGGACTCCTCTCCTCCTCAGTCTATCCCACACTGTGGGACTCCTCTCCTCCCTCAGTCCTCCCCTCACACTGTGGGACTCCTCTCCTCCCTCAGTCTATCCTCACACTGTGGGACTCCTCTCCTCCCTCAGTCTATCCTCACACTGTGGGACTCCTCTCCTCCCTCAGTCTCCCCTCACACTGTGGGACTCCTCTCCTCCTCAGTCTATCCTCACACTGTGGGACTCCTCTCCTCCCTCAGTCTATCCTCACACTGTGGGACTCCTCTCCCTCCCTCAGTCTATCCTCACACTGTGGGACTCCTCTCCTCCCTCAGTCTCCCCTCACACTGTGGACTCCTCTCCTCCCTCAGTCTATCCGCACACTGTGGGACTCCTCTCCTCCCTCAGTCTATCCTCACACTGTGGGACTCCTCTCTCCTCCCTCAGTCTATCCTCACACTGTGGGACTCCTCTCCTCCCTCAGTCTCCCCTCACACTGTGGGACTCCTCTCCTCCCTCAGTCTATCCTCACACTGTGGACTCCTCTCCTCCCTCAGTCTCCCCTCACTGTGGACTCCTCTCCTCCCTCAGTCTATCCTCACACTGTGGGACTCCTCTCCTCCCTCAGTCTCCCCTCACACTGTGGGACTCCTCTCCTCCCTCCGTCTATCCTCACACTGTGGGACTCCTCTCCCCCCTCAGTCTCCCCTCACACTGTGGGACTCCTCTCCTCCCTCAGTCTCCCTCACACTGTGGGACTCCTCTCCTCCCTCAGTCTCCCCCTCACACTGTGGGACTCCTCTCCTCCCTCAGTCTATCCTCACACTGTGGGACTCCTCTCCTCCCTCAGTCTCCCCTCACACTGTGGGACTCCTCTCCTCCCTCAGTCTCTCCTCACACTGTGGGACTCCTCTCCTCCCTCAGTCTATCCTCACACTGTGGGACTCCTCTCCTCCCTCAGTCTATCCTCACACTGTGGGACTCCTCTCCTCCCTCAGTCTATCCTCACACTGTGGGACTCCTCTCCTCCCTCAGTCTATCCTCACACTGTGGGACTCCTCTCCTCCCTCAGTCTCCCCTCACACTGTGGGACTCCTCTCCTCCTCAGTCTATCCTCACCACTGTGGGACTCCTCTCCTCCCTCAGTCTCCTCACACTGTGGGTCTCCTCCCCTCCCTCAGTCTCCCCTCACACTGTGGGACTCCTCTCCTCCCTCAGTCTCCCCTCACACTGTGGGACTCCTCTCCTCCCTCAGTCTCCCTCACACTGTGGGACTCCTCTCCTCCCTCAGTCTCCCTCACACTGTGGGACTCCTCTCCTCCCTCAGTCTCCCCTCACACTGTGGGACTCCTCTCCTCCCTCAGTCTATCCTCACACTGTGGACTCCTCTCCTCCCTCAGTCTCCCTCACACTGTGGGACTCCTCTCCTCCCTCAGTCTATCCTCACACTGTGGGACTCCCCTCCTCCCTCAGTCTCCTCACACTGTGGGACTCCCCTCCTCCCTCAGTCTCCTCACACTGTGGGACTCCTCTCCTCCCTCAGTCTATCCTCACACTGTGGGACTCCTCTCCTCCCTCAGTCTATCCTCACACTGTGGGACTCCTCTCCTCCCTCAGTCTATCCTCACACTGTGGGACTCCTCTCCTCCCTCAGTCTCCCCTCACACTGTGGGACTCCTCTCCTCCCTCAGTCTATCCTCACACTGTGGGACTCCTCTCCTCCCTCAGTCTATCCTCACACTGTGGGACTCCTCTCCTCCCTCAGTCTATCCTCACACTGTGGGACTCCTCTCCTCCCTCAGTCTCCTCACACTGTGGGACTCCTCTCCTCCCTCAGTCTATCCTCACACTGTGGGACTCCTCTCCTCCCTCAGTCTATCCTCACACTGTGGGACTCCTCTCCTCCCTCAGTCTATCCTCACACTGTGGGACACCTCTCCTCCCTCAGTCTCTCCTCACACTGTGGGACTCCTCTCCTCCTCAGTCTCTCCTCACACTGTGGGACTCCTCTCCTCCCTCAGTCTCCTCACACTGTGGGACTCCTCTCCTCCCTCAGTCTATCCTCACACTGTGGACTCCTCTCCTCCCTCAGTCTATCCTCACACTGTGGGACTCCTCTCCTCCCTCAGTCTATCCTCACACTGTGGGACTCCTCTCCTCCCTCAGTCTCTCCTCACACTGTGGGACTCCTCTCCGCCTCAGTCTCTCCTCACACTGTGGGACTCCTCTCCTCCCTCAGTCTCCCCTCACACTGTGGACTCCTCTCCTCACACTTGGGACTCCTCTCCTCCCTCAGTCTATCCTCACACTGTGGGACTCTTCTCCTCCCTCAGTCTCCCCTCACACTGTGGGACTCCTCTCCTCCCTCAGTCTCTCCTCACACTGTGGGACTACTCTCCTCCCTCAGTCTCTCCTCAACTGTGGGACTCCTCTCCTCCCTCAGTCTCCCCTCACACTGTGGGACTCTCTCCTCCTCAGTCTCCCCTCACACTGTGGGACTCCTCCCTCCTCAGTCTCCCTCACACTGTGGGACTACTCTCCTCCTCAGTCTCCCTCACACTGTGGGACTCCTCTCCTCCCTCAGTCTCCCCTCACACTGTGGGACTACTCTCCTCCCTCAGTCTCTCCTCACACTGTGGGACTCCTCTCCTCCCTCAGTCTCCCCTCACACTGTGGGACTCCTCTCCTCCCTCAGTCTCCCTCACACTGTGGACTCCTCTCCTCCCTCAGTCTCCCCTCACACTGTGGGACTACTCTCCTCCCTCAGTCTCTCCTCACACTGTGGGACTCCTCTCCTCCTCAGTCTCCCCTCACACTGTGGGACTCCTCTCCTCCCTCAGTCTCCCCTCACACTGTGGGACTCCTCTCCTCACTGGCAGTCCTTTACAAACCTTCCTCTCCAACACCCCTTCAATTTGGAATTATCTCCTTGATCCGCTCCCCCTTTTTATATCAACAACACCTTGCATTTATGCGGCGTCTTTAATAAAGCAAAACACCTGAAGGGGATTCACGGGGCCAGAATCAGATAAAAATTGCTGTGGGTCAAGGATGGAGATATTGGGAGGGTGACTGGGGAGGAGGAGAGTTTGAGGGAGGCCAATCCAGAAAGTAGGGCCGAGGCGGCTGTCGGCACCAAACCTGCCCATGTTCAGCCTCCTAACATCTCCTGTCACTCGGTGTCCATTTTATTGCTGAGCCCGGCAGATTGGACAGTGTTCAAAGCGACTCGGTCTCTGCCTCTGTCTCCAGCCCTGCTCCTTCTCTCCAGTTCTCCCCTCTGTGCCTCTGTCCACATCTCGCATCTAAAAGAGCCATTTTCGGCTTCTGTCTCTGAGGGCGAGGATGCCTGGGGAGGGAGACAGGGGGTTGAACATGACACCAGCTCCTGGGTATAACCGCGGCCGGACTGGCCCCCCAATGTTTTCACAGATTCCAAGGGCAACTGGAACAGGCGGCATGCAAGACTGAGCGGCCAGAGAGACAGGCGACACAACATAGCGAGAACTGAGCTAAGGGTCCCCTGGTTATTTTTTAAATTTGAATTGTATTGTACGAAGCTTAACCGTGAGTTTAGCACCAGCCACTGAATCGCATTCTCCGCAGAATTGCTGCTGCATTTTTGCAATAATAAATAAGCCGCCTGCAGTGTGCTGGGGTCCCCAGGCTCTGCAGCCTTCAGAGAACTCACCCCAGGAGAGGCAGAAAGCGACACAAAGCAAGGCCTTCTTCAGCAGATCCATCACCGCACCTGCACCGACATCCAAGCACGATAATCCCAGGGAAGCGAAGAGAGCTCGAGAGGACACCGACAGCGAGATCCCAAAGATTCACTCCTGACAAACCTTCATCCACAATTCATTCAAAATCCATCAATCTGTGCCGCAAGGTGCTGTCACTTGGTGTCTCCGAGCCCTCTGAGAGTTGCCCAGAAAAGGTCCAAGATTTCATCTGCTCGCCACAGATGTCTTGTCTTCGGGAAGGTATTTTTAGATCAGAGCCCGCTGCCACACGATCCTCTCAGAGCCGAAGAGATCAGATTGTGTTTACCAAAACCCTGAGCAAGGAAAGGCGACCGCAGCTGAACACTGCCACAAG
>NC_140998.1:222973499-223006762 GCF_052327205.1 Somniosus microcephalus | reverse complement strand
GAGGGGGAGAGAAAGAGGGAGAGAGAAAGGGGGAGAGAGAGGGGGGGTGGAGAGAGAGAGAGAGAGGGGGGAGGCTCTGATTAATAATAGAGAGAGGGAGGGAGAGGGGGAGAGAGAGAGAGAGAGAGAGAGGGAGAGAGAGGCTTTGATTAATAATAGAGAGAGGGAAGGTACGAAAGGGAGGGAGCGAGAGAGAGAGAGGGGGGAGAGAGACAGAGATAGACAGAGAGTGACACAGAGAGAGATAGAGAGAGAGTGACAGAGAGAGAGTGACAATTATTACTAAACAAAAAGAAAAATATTTGACCTATTGGACAGAAACGACAAAAACCCAAAACAAACTCGATTGCTATTTGGCCCTAAACAGACAATACACCACGGGCTGAATACCTGACCATGGTAAAAGATAGCAAACTGAGAAAAACCTTGACAATGTACAGACATAGTGAGCATAGCCTGGCCATCGAAAAAGACAGACACAGGCAGACCTGGCTGCCCAGAGAGGGCAGGATATGCTCTCACTGCAGTCAGGGAGTGGTGGAGATAGAGATGCACTTCCTCACAACTTGTGGAAACTATCAGGACATAAGGGGGAATTTCTACCCAAAACTCATAAAAATATGCCCTGAATTCAAAAATTTGAATGACCACCAAAAACTCCCATATCTATTAGGGGAACAGAGAAAATGCGTAACGTTAGCGGCAAACTATGTTACAGCTTGCCATAAGCAGAGGGACAACCAGTGACCACTGAATCTAAGAAAAGATTATATGTATATTATATGTGTGTATATTTATGTACACATGGGCATAATTGTCTATACACTGTATGTCTAGATCTGCGTTTATGTGTTCAATTATATATGTTCTTTTTCTGCGCTTTGGCAACATAAGATGTATCTTGTCGTGCCAATAAAGCAATTTGAATTGAATTGAGAGACAGAGAGAGAGAGAGAGAGACAGAGAGAGACAGAGAGAGAGAGGGAGGGAGAGAGAGGGAGAGAGAGAGAGAGAGGGAGAGAGAGAGAGACAGAGAGAGACAGAGAGAGACAGAGACAGAGAGAGACAGAGAGAGAGAGAGACAGAGAGAGAGACAGAGAGGGGGAGAGACAGAGAGAGACAGAGAGACAGAGAGAGACAGAGAGTGACAGAGAGTGACAGAGAGAGAGAGAGACAGAGAGTGACAGAGAGAGACAGAGAGTGCGAGAGAGACAGAGAGAGAGAGACAGAGAGAGAGAGAGTGAGAGAGAGAGAGAGACAGAGAGAGAGACAGAGAGAGCAGGAACACGGAGCCTGAAGCACCACAGCAGAGCCCGAGCAGCAACCGGAGCACGGAGCCTGAAGCCGGAGAAAGGCCCGAGGAACCGGGCCGAGCGAGGCACCGGAGAGAAGGAGAGCGAGCAGCAACAGGAGTAGACCCAGACCGGGAGGAGCGGCCCGAGCCAGTCAAAGAGGCGAGTGGAGAGGTAGGGGTGCCGGTTCGGGTCGGGGACTGTCGGGCCTGGAGAGGCGAGCAAGCCCGGGGCCTGAAACCCGAGAAACTCCGGGGTCGGAGAAACTCGGACAAACACCGGGCCGGGACTGCACAGCCGAGCCGAGGGGCTGGGGACCAGGGCAGAAGCCCGGGAGAGCGAGCAAGCCCGGGGCCTGAAACCCGAGAAACTCCGGGGTCGGAGAAACTCGGACAAACACCGGGCCGGGCCGGGACTGCACAGCCGAGCCGAGGGGCTGGGACCAGGGCAGAAGCCCGGAGAGAGAGCAAGCCCGGGGCCTGAAACCCGAGAAACTCCGGGGTCGGAGAAACTCGGACAAACACCGGGCCGGGCCGGGACTGCACAGCCGAGCCGAGGGGCTGGGACCAGAGCAGAAACAGCCTGAGACCGACGCGAGGAGAGAGAGGAAAACTCCGGGTCCGGAGGAAAAAAGCTTTACCTAGATCTACCTAAATTTAATTAACCTAGAAAAAGAACAACAAACCCGCGAGAAAAAAGGAATAGAAACCCGAGAGAAACGATAAACAACCCGAACCAGGAACCTGTGAGAGAGAGAGAGAGAAACTTTTAAGAGCAGCTATATCAAAGATGAACCCCTGAAAAACTCTCAATTTTGGACCTAAAAGTGGGATAAGGTGGAACACGACACAAAAAAGAGAAAAAAAAGTTATCTACCTGAGACAAAACAAACGACTACAATGAGCAGGGAAATGAAATATCCTGAGCAATGCACAAAAATAAAGCAAAGGAAAAACACAAGGACATAACACTAAAAAGTAACCCAGAGGTCCTCTACGTTGACTATACCACACACAAAGGGATTAAGACGAAGAACAACCTCATATTCTACACCGACTCCGTTCCCTCATGGAAGGAGACTTTACAAAAATACTACGCATACATCTCCAGCGAAGGTATTGGCAGTGGAGGCAGACTGAAAATATGTAAAGATGGAAATCTAGATAAAGATGACCCCCTGCTAACCATAAGCTACTACAACAAAAAAGGAAAGATCATGATACAGGGGAATGTAGAAAATCTGGACTCCTTCGAAAAGGAATTCCCCCAGTTGAAAACTAAGGCAGACACAAATAGGACCAATGGACAGGAGGCAAAAGAGAGTCGAACAGAGGATGATGAGAGCCAAGCGGAGGAAGAAGAAGAGAGTCCAGCAGAGACACACACCTCCCTGACCATCTCCACCCCTCCCACACCTCTCAACGCAAACAAACTGCTGAAAGGGAGTCTGTCCAAACTAGAACTCGAATTCAACGAATACAGAGAAACACAGACCAAGAACTGGACGGAGGAACTCAAACAGCTGAAAACGGAAAACGAGTCCACCATCCACAAGCTGAGAAAGACCGTAGAGGAACAAAGAAATAAGATCAAAGAACTCCATACCCAGCTAAACAAAACGATGGAGGCCGTAGAAAGGCTCAGCAGGCAACACAAACCTCTTAAGGTCCAAAAAACAACACACACAAGGACACAGAACCCGTCGGATGCCACCCCACACGAGGACACACCGAAAGCCACAAACCCCGCTCCTGCCACACAGCTTATCCCAGAAACCCAGCCAACAACCAGCCCTCAGTCGAGTCCTGCCCAGACTACCGCTACCCAGTCCTCACACACAGGGACACAGAACCCGTCAGATGCCCCCCCACACGAGGACACACCGAAAGCCTCAAACCCTGCTCCTGCCACACAACATATCCCAGAAACCCAGCCAACAACCAGCCATCAGTCGAGTCCTGCCCAGACTACTGCTACCCAGTCTGAAAAACCAGCCCCTCAGGCGGTCCTGCTGACCGACTCCAACGGAAAGTTTCTGGACCCCCAGAGGCTGTTCCCAGGTCATCAAGTCCTGAAAAAATGGTGCAGCAACACAGACCATGCAATGAAGATCCTGAACAAAGAATCCCTTGGAAGCCCCAAATGGCTTGTGATCCACACAGGCACAAACGACCTACGCACCCTACAGGAAGGCACTGCTAGGGCGGTGAGCAGGATGGCAGAAAAGGCCAGCAAGGAATTCCCCGAGGCGCGGATCGTGATCTCCACACTACTGCCCAGAAAGGACACCCCAGCCTATATAATCCACAACACCAACAGGGAGATCGACACGAGATGTTCTGTCTTCCCCAACGTCTACCTGGCCCATCATCCAAACATCAACACAAGGGACCTCTATGACGAAATACATCTACTCAAACAGCGGATGTGGGTCTTCGCAAGAAACCTCATAAACACTGCCAAAAGACGCAGCCCTCCCACCCCCTCTACCATTGGGAGCCGTAACCCAAACAGGACCACCAATGTCCCCCACCCCCCTATACAAAACCAACAACAGAACCGTGCTTTTATACCTGACCCAAGACCCCCCTCTAGACCACAGACTGTAGACCAAGAACTGAGAAAGATCATGACGATGCTGAACAGCCTGATAGAAAGCCGGAGAAATTATTAATATTGTTATTTATCATTATCATTATTGTTATCTTATCAGTATTATTACTATTATTAGATAGATATATGTGCATGCCTCATGAAATTTATACTAAATCATCATTTAGCATTATAGAAAATAGTGTTTCCACACGCATCCCACAAAATAGGTCCATTTTATTTCGTTTTATTGAACTATATAAATGCGTTCTTTCCACATAAGCTGCTGGAATATCCAGGGCCTCCGCTCCTCAACTTTTGGGATGAAGAGTACAGACCCTGAATTCCTAAAAGCTATAAAAGACATTGATATAATTGTGTTAACAGAAACATGGTGCCAAAAGGACATGCTGACCCACTGTCCTCCAATGTACCATGAAATCATTGTGCCCTCAGTAAAGAACATTAAGACACGCAAGGGCAGAACCTCCGGGGGAATCCTGGTGTGGTATAAAGGAGAACTGAACAAACACATCTCACCGATAAAACAGGGAAAATCACACGTATGGCTAAAATTAGATAAAAATATAGGAATAGCAAAAAACGATGTTTACTTATGTGCGATCTACATACCTCCAATAGAATCGCCATATTTTGAAGAGGAGATATTTGACACTCTCCACATGGAAATCAGCCATTTCCAGGCCCAAGGAAAGGTGCTACTATGTGGGGACCTAAATGCAAGGACCGGATGTGAACCTGACTTCATAGACCCACAGGGAAACAACCATGTGTTTGGCCAGACCCCTCTATATGTCACACCAGCCATCGCAAACCGGAACAACCTCGATTGTGAAATAAATAAAAGCGGTAGGGAGGTAGTGCAACTCTGCCGAGCCTTAGGCCTGTACATAGTTAACGGTAGGTTCAGAGGGGACTCCTTAGGGAGACTCACATATTCCTCAACTCTTGGGTCTAGTGTGGTGGACTATACAATCACTGACCTGGACCCCTGCGATATCAACGCATTCACTGTCAGGCAGCAATCCCCCCTCTCAGACCATAACCAAATAAATGTGTACCTTAAACTTTCTGCCCAAAATACAGACACAAAAAAGGAACCCAGTAAGCTACATAAAATAAACCAGACATACAGATGGGCCCCAGACAGTGGAGATAAATTCATCACAGCACTAAATTCACCTGATCTCACAAGTAAAATTTCAAAATTTAAAGAAAATCTATATGAGATCACCAGAGATGGTGTAAACATGGCCATAGAGGATATAAATATGATCTTCCATGAGGCAGCTGTAAAAGCCGACCTCGTGAAACAGAAGAGGAAGCGTCACAAAAGACAAAATAAAAATAAGAAATGGTTTGACCACGAATGCAAAAATGCCAGAAAAGACCTGAGAAAAATATCAAACCAAAAGCATCGGCAACCAAACAATCCGGACCTACGTACTAGATACAATGAAACCCTCAAAAGATATAAACACACCATTAGGAACAAAACACAAAACTATACCCACAAAATACTCGAAGAAATTGAAAACTCCACCAATCCAAAACAATTCTGGGAAATGTGGAATAACCTGAGTACAACACAATTGCAAGCATTACCAATCCAAGATGGCGACATCTGGAGAACACATTTTGAAAACCTCTACAAAGACATCCCAATAAACGAAACAAACCCAAGTCAACATCAGGTCACAGAAAAACTCCACACATTAGAAGCAACAATTAAAGACAACCAAAACCCTCTAGACTCCCCAATCACATGGAAAGAACTGGCCACAAAAACAAAATCTCTCCACCTAAAGAAAGCCTGTGGCCCAGACAACATCAAAAATGAAATGCTCAAGTTCAGCAATATGGAGATGCAGGGTGCGGTACTCAAATTATTCAACATCATATTACGTTCAGGCTGTTTTCCCGATATCTGGTGCCAAGGACTAATCTCCCCCATATATAAAAGCGGAAACAAATCAGACCCAAATAACTACCGCGGCATCTGTGTCAACAGTTGTCTAGGGAAGTTATTCTGCAGTATTCTAAATAGTAGATTACTTGATTTTCTTAACAAACATAATATCCTCAGAAAAAACCAAATAGGCTTTCTTCCAAAACACCGCACCGCCGACCATATCTATACCCTTCACACCCTCATTGAAAAACATATACACCAAACAAAAAACGGGAAAATATTCGCCTGTTTCATCGACTTCAAGAAAGCCTTTGACTCTATATGGCACGAAGGGCTCTATTATAAACTTCTTCAGTGTGGAATAGGGGGCAAAGTCTATGACCTTATTAAATCAATGTATCTGAAAAACAAATGCGGGGTCAAAATTGGAGACAAACGCACCGATTTCTTCACCCAGAGAAGAGGCGTCCGACAGGGCTGCAATTTGAGCCCGACCCTGTTCAACATATACATAAATGAATTAGCAGACATGCTGGAGCAAAGCGAGTCACCAGGTCTCCGTCTCCTTGATGGAGAAGTGAAATCCCTGTTCTATGCGGACGACCTGGTTCTGCTGTCTCCCACAGAACAGGGATTACAGCAACAACTAGACCTACTCGACAAATACTGCCAAAATTGGGCTCTAACAGTAAATCTAAAGAAAACCAACATCATGATTTTTCAAAAAAGGCCCAGATGTCAGGAAAACAAATACCAGTTTACCCTCAGTGATACCGCTATAGGACACACTATGAGCTACACCTACCTTGGTCTAACTATTACAGCATCAGGGAGCTTCAGCATAGCAGTGAATGCACTAAAAGAAAAAGCCCGAAGAGCCCTATATGCAATAAAAAGAAAATTCTACAACATCCAAATCCCAATCAAAATCTGGCTCAAAATATTTGACAGCATAATCCTGCCCATTGCACTGTACGGTAGTGAAGTATGGGGCCCGCTAAATCACCAAAGCTACACTAAATGGGAAAAACACACAATAGAAGCCCTACATGCAGAATTCTGCCGAAGCATCCTTCGCACCCAAAGAAAAACGCCAACAAATGCATGCAGAGCCGAACTAGGCAGATACCCACTGATAATAAACATCCAAAAACGAGCACTAAACTTCCTAAATCACCTCAAATCTAGCTCCCCAGACACCCTTCATTTCAAAGCCTTTCAGACCCAAGAGCTAAACCCAGAAAAGAGTCCCCTGAGTCAGCTGCTACTGAAACTAAGTACTCAGCCGGACCCTGACCAGCCCCAGACCAACACAGCCGTCCAAACACCAATCCGAGTGAACCAAATCATTAAACAATGCAAAGAAACCTACCTGGAACATTGGAACAAAATAACCGAAAGCCAAAGCAGATTAGAATGTTACCGGGCCCTAAAAAGAGAATATAAACTGGCAGACTACCTCACGACCATCAGAGACACAAAACAGAGACAGACCCTCACCAGGTACAGACTAAGCGACCACCAACTGGAAATTGAAAAAGGCAGATACAAGAAATCCTGGCAGCCTAGAGAGAATAGAATATGCGATCAATGTCTGGCCGGCGAGGTTGAAACAGAAATGCATTTCCTCCTAAAATGCGAAAAATTCAACACATCAAGAAACATATTATTCAACAAGCTAAGCCAAACAACCCCAGATTTCAAGGAATTGGATGACCTGTCAAAATTGAGATTAGTCCTAGGAGAAGGAGACAGACCATACCTTGGGGCCAAATATGTAACAACATGTCACAACCTGAGGACTGTTTAAAATTAAGACTGTTTAAAATTAATATTGAACGTACCAAATGAAGTACAAAGACTGTTTAAAATTAATATTGTTTAAAAGTAATATTGTATGTACCCAACAAATGTCAAATCGATTGACACCTACAGAATGTTGGAAAACTGTACCTTTTTGCTATGTAAGCTTTGGCAATATGGTTCTCTGTAAACTTTCATGCCAATAAAGCATTTGAATTGAAATTGAATTGAATTGACAGAGAGGGAGAGACAGAGAGAGAGACAGACAGACAGAGAGTGACAGAGAGAGAGACAGAGAGAGGGAGAGAGAGAGAGGGAGAGAGAGGCAGAGAGAGAGACAGACAGAGAGAAAGAGAGAGAGAGGGAGAGAGAGGGAGGGAGAGAGAGAGGGGGAGGGAGAGAGGGAGACAGAGAGAGAGAGAGACAGAGAGAGAGAGAGAGAGACAGAGAGAGACAGAGAGAGAGAGAGAGAGAGAGACAGAGAGAGACAGAGAGAGACAGAGAGAGAGAGAGACAGAGAGAGACAGAGAGACAGAGAGAGACAGAGAGAGACAGAGAGTGACAGAGAGTGACAGAGAGAGAGAGAGACAGACAGAGAGTGACAGAGAGAGAGAGAGAGAGAGAGAGCCAATATGCGATCAATGTCTGGCCGGCGAGGTTGAAACAGAAATGCATTTCCTCCTAAAATGCGAAAAATTCAACACATCAAGAAATATATTATTCAACAAGCTAAGCCAAACAACCCCAGATTTCAAGGAATTGGATGACCTGTCAAAATTGAGATTAGTCCTGGGAGAAGGAGACAGACCATACCTTGGGGCCAAATATGTAACAACATGTCACAACCTGAGGACTGTTTAAAATTAAGACTGTTTAAAATTAATATTGAACGTACCAAATGAAGTACAAAGACTGTTTAAAATTAATATTGTTTAAAAGTAATATTGTATGTACCCAACAAATGTCAAACCGATTGACACCTACAGAATGTTGGAAAACTGTACCTTTTTGCTATGTAAGCTTTGGCAATATGGTTCTCTGTAAACTTTCATGCCAATAAAGCATTTGAATTGGAATTGGAATTGGAATTGGAGAGACAGAGAGTGACAGAGAGAGAGAGAGAGAGAGAGAGAGAGAGACAGAGAGTGACAGAGAGAGAGACAGAGACAGAGAGAGTGAGACAGAGAGAGAGGGAGAGACAGAGAGAGAGACAGACAGACAGAGAGTGACAGAGAGAGACAGAGAGAGCGAATCAGAAGATCCACAACAGCCCCGCTTCCAGATTCCCCCCAACACCACAAAAAAAGCTATAAAAACGATCAAGCATGCTCAGATGAGAGAAAAACCAGAAACTCTCTTTACTGACTGTTACAACAATGGGACAAAAAGTAACCTCATATTCTACTCAGATCAGCCAGCGGCTTGGGTCAGAGCAATAAAATCACACTATACCAGTGTTAAGCTAAAAAATACCGCAAATGGGTCCATAATGAAAATTAACACACCAGGAGACAGTTCAATCACGACTGTCAACGCGTACAATACCGGAACAATATTAGTGCAAGGCAACCTCGACAAATTTGCAACGGCCTTCAGGACACTGAAAAGATCAACTACGAGGGGAATGAACAGCCCCAGAGTGGCCCGCACTCCCCCCAACATTGACAACTTACCAGGAGAAAATCTGCATGGTCAAGGGATGAACGAGCCACACAGTTCAAACCAGACACTAACCCCGGGGAACCACAGCCACATGATACAACTGACAAACCCCAGCATAACTACCACGGAGGAAGCCACACATAGTTCCCCTACCATTCCCAGCCCACCAAGAGAAGAGCAGCATAGCCAGGAAGTGAGTGAGCCTTCCAGGGCCGACCAGCTTAGCCAGGAAGTGAGTGAGCCTTCCAGGGCCGACCAGACACATACCCCGGGATCACACAGCCAGATACAACCAAAAGATAAATTTAATCAATTAGAGATAGAGATGGTTAAACTTAGAGAGGAGGTCCTCAAATTGAATGACGAACAAAAGCAGGAGAGGGAGAGACACAAGAGAGAGCTGAATAGACTTGATAACCAGGTGAATCTACTTAAGAATCAGGTGAAAGAGCTGCAGGAAAAAGAAGAGAGCCATAGAGGAGAGAAAACACCATTAGACCAGCAACCAGAGACTATAGATAAGACAAGACAGAGCCGGACGGAACGGCTGCACTCCCACACGGAACAAAAGCAACAGACACACAATACAAGGGGTGCCACACAGACCGACCAGCATACTGACTCGCAATCTTCCCCCACCACCATGGAACCACAAGCGAGCCGCTCACAAGAGGTACGCACACACCAGACACCCCAGCCCAGCACACACACTATGAGTCCAGGTGAAAGCCACCAGACAGTAAACACAAACAAGGCTGACGTCGTAATACTCATAGACTCAAATGGGAAATTTCTATGGGAGAAAAAGCTCTTCCCTAGAAGTAAAGTAGAAAAGATTTGGTGCCCAACAACAGACAGAGCCATGGGATGGCTGACCAAAGCCAGATTAGGCTCCCCCCAACACATAATAATACACACGGGCACAAATGACCTAAAGGCCAAACAGAAAGAGGTAGCAACATCGCTCAGAGCAATGATTAGGAAAGCAAGCAGTACATTTCCAAACACTAGAATCACTGTTTCCACAATATTGCCGAGAACAGACTTTAACAGCAACACAATTCATGAGATAAATGCCAGCATAGCAACAGAATGCGAATCAAACCACAACGTACACCTGGCCCAACACCCCACCCTCGATGAAGAATGTCTTTACGACCACGTCCACATCCAAAGGCAAAAAATATCGATCTTTGCTAAAGCCCTGAAGGACGTCGCTTTTAACCGGGTCCATACCCAGACTCCAAGAGGAACACCCCCCCGACCACCAGAGATCAGCGGGGTACATATCAGGAACACTACAAAGACCACCACCACACCAACCGAGACCGGAGAGGATCCCCATGCAAAACAACATTATCAGACCTGCACCACTCCTGTCCCACAGGGGAATAGGACTGCTACCAGCCAGACAGAGGGAGAGATGCACAGGACGTACTCAATACCTCAGACAGAAACAATCCATTAAGAGACAATAAGCAGATGTGCAGCAGCATCTACTTCCGCCTTATGGATCAAGGACTAATTAATAGAAAGAACTGTAACCAAATTGTATTAACTTTTGTAGACAACTGGGGTGATCTTTTTTTTCCCCACACTTAGACACGACAAACACGTACCACTCTTTAACCTATCATAGAAAAAGATAAAACTTAACATGAAATCCTTATATATTTTGACCTGGAATATCCAAGGTCTACGCTCTTCAGTGCGAGAAGTGAAGAGTAGGACCCCAGAGTTCATAGAGGAAACTAAAGATCTAGATATTATCATTTTACAGGAAACTTGGTATAAAGGAAAAGGACACACCGGCTGTCCCCAAGGGTACACTGAGCTAGTGGTCCCCTCCAATAAATTACCAAGTGTAACCCAAGGCAGAGACTCCGGAGGCATACTGATCTGGTTTAAAACAGAACTTAAGAATTACATCAAATTTATAAAAAAGGGCGAAAACCATATGTGGCTCAAACTGAGAGGGAGATTATCTCAAACACCCAAGATGTTTACATTTGCGCACTTTATATCCCTCCAATCGATTCCCCGTACTACAAAGAGGACACCTTCTCCAACATGGAGGGGGAAATTATCCAATACCAGGCCCAGGGGAACGTGTTGATCTGTGGGGACCTCAATTCAAGAACGGGCGAAGAACCAGACTTCACCAATAATCAGGGAAACAATTACGTATTCGGGAATAACCACTTTGACATCCCTTCCCTTCCATACAGGCATAACTGCGACAAGCAGTCAAATACCAACAGTAAACAGCTACTACAGCTCTGTCGAAACCTGGGTCTGTACATTGTCAATGGTAGGTTCATAGGAGACCTCCTAGGAAGATCGACCTACTGCTCACCTCTTGGCTGCAGCACAGTAGACTATATGATTACAGACTTGGACCCATCCTCTTTCAGAGCATTCACAGTCAAACCACAAACAACACTGTCAGATCACAGCCAAATTACTATGTTTCTCAAAAAGACAGAAACAAACAACATAGAAACACAACCCAGTAAACTGTACAACACCAAAAAATCGTACAGATGGGCCAAAAATGACACGGAAAAATACCAGAAAACAATTAGCAATGCATCAACTCAAGCTCTCTTAGGCACCTTTCTGGATAACATATACACTCACAATAAAGAAGGCGTAAACCGGGCAGTTAGTAAACTAAACAATATTTTTGATAATTTGGCAACAAATGCAAACTTGAAAGCTCGCAAGAACAAACCCAAAACAAAAAACTATGAAAAATGGTTTGACCATGATTGCCATAACATGAGGAAAAAACTTAGAAAACTATCAAACCAAAAACACAGACATCCAGAAAACGAGGAATTACGCCTTACTTATTGTCAGACGCTAACACAATACAGAAACACACTCAGGACCAAAAAAGAGCAATTTATTAAGAATACACTCAGCTCCATGGAGGAATCCATTGAGTCGAATTGTTTCTGGGACAACTTGAAAACACTACACAAAAAACAACACGACGATTTGTCCATTCAAAATGGGAACACATGGGTAAACCACTTTGAAAAATTATACCAGAAAAACACACTAGGACCAGAGCAACACCAAATACGCAAAAAACTGGAAAAGCTTGAAATGGCCATAAAAGATAACCAAAACCCGCTAGACGCCATAATAACAGAAAAAGAACTTCTTGAAAAACTCAAGGATCTGCGACCAGGAAAAGCTTGCGGGACAGACGGCATACTAAACGAGATGATTAAACACGCAGATGACAAACTGAAACTGGCTATCCTAAAACTCTTCAACTTGGTTCTGAGTGTCGGTTATTTCCCTGACATCTGGAACAAAGGACTCATAACACCCATATACAAAAGTGGGGACAAAATCGACCCAAACAACTATCGAGGCATCTGTGTAAACAGTAACCTGGGGAAGGTATTCTGTAGCACCATAAACAAAAGACTTATAAACTTCCTTGAAGAGCACAATGTCTTGAGTAAAAGCCAAATTGGATTCCTGCCAAACTATAGAACATCCGATCATATCTTCACCCTACAGACCCTAATTGACAAACACGTTCACCATAACAAAAGCAAAATCTACGCATGCTTTGTAGATTTCCAGAAGGCTTTCGACTCCATCTGGCATGATGGTTTATTCCTGAAACTTATCGAAAGCGGGGTAGGAGGGAAAACATATGATGTAATTAAATCAATGTATACAAATAATAAATGTGCAGTTAAAATTGGAGACAAACAAACAAAATACTTCCCACAGGGGCGGTGGGTGACGCAGGGCTCGCCAATCTCACCGACACTCTTTAATATTTACATTAATGGATTGGCAAAACTACTTGAACAATCTACAGCACCCGGCCTCACCCTATATGAATCCAAGGTTAAATTCCTCCTCTATGCCGACGACCTGGTTCTGCTGTCACCAACTAAGGAGGGTCTACAGCAGAACCTGGAGCTGCTGGAGTCGTACTGCCAGACTTGGGCCCTGACAATAAATCCCCAAAAAACCAAAGTCCTTGTGTTCCAGCAAAGATCCAAACAACATGGACCCACAATAAATTTCACAGTAGGAACAACCAAAATTGAACAAACCACTCACTACACATACTTGGGCTTAAAAATCAGTTCTACGGGAAACTTCAAACTGGCTGTGAATGAACTGAAAGAGAAAGCAAGAAGGGCTTTCTATGCCATCAAAAAATCAATCCAATTAGAAATCCCAATTAGCATTTGGCTCAAAATTTTCAAATCAGTAATTGAACCAATTGCACTCTATGGCAGTGAGGTCTGGGGACCACTAACACAACAAGATTTTGCAAAATGGGACAAACACCCAATTGAGATCCTACATGCGGAATTCTGTAAAAGTATCCTCCGGACTCAAAGGAAAACAGTAAACAACGCATGCAGGGCGGAACTAGGCCAATACTCATTAATAATCACTATCCAAAAAAGAGCCACCAAATTTTGGAATCACCTACAAATGAGCAACCCCCAATGCTATCACTACGACGCCCTGAAATGCCAAGAGCTGACCATAAAGAAGAATACCCTCAGTCAACTAGTCCTGGGACTCAATAAAGTAACTAATAACAATACCAACAATAACCAGTCCCAGGACAGTGACAGGGTAACACAAAGAATTCGACCCAACACAATCGTCGCTGAGCAAAAGGAAAAATATCTGTCATATTGGGCAGAAACAACAAAAACGCAAAGCAAACTCAATTGCTACTTGGCCCTAAACAGACAATACAACATAGCTGATTACCTGACCATGGTAAAGGATAACAAACTGAGAAGAACCTTGACAAGGTACAGACTTAGCGAACATAGCCTAGCGATCGAAGGCGGCAGACACAGGCAGACCAGGCTGCCAAGAGAAGACAGGATATGCTCTCACTGCAGTCAGGGAGTAGTTGAGACAGAGATGCACTTCCTCACAGCCTGTGGAAAATATCAGGGCATAAGAGAGAATTTCTACCAAAAATTCTCACAAATATGCCCTGAATTCAGAAATCTGACTGACAACCAAAAACTCCCATTCCTACTGGGGGAGGAGAGAAGCTGTGTAACACTGGCGGCACACTATGTTACAGCTTGCCATGAACAGAGGGACAACCAGTAAACTAAGACAAGAATATATACAAACAAGGCAAATGTATATTTATACACTCAGGGATATACCTGTTTATACACTGTATGAATGGAACCGCGTTTATGTGTTCAACCATAAATGTATTTTGATGCTTTGGCAACATAAGATGTACCTTATCATGCCAATAAAGCGATTTGTATTGTATTGTATTGTATTGGGAGAGAGAGGCAGAGAGAGAGACAGACAGAGAGAAAGAGAGAGAGAGAGACCGAGACAGAGAGACAGAGAGAGGGAGAGAGGGAGAGGGAGAGAGAGAGAGAGGGGGAGGGAGAGAGAGGGAGACAGAGAGAGACAGAGAGAGAGAGACAGAGAGAGAGGGAGGTGGACTCTGTATAATAAAGAGAGAGAGAGAGAAGGGAGCTCTGTATGATAAAGAGAAAGAGATGGGAGTGAGAGGAGAGAGAGAGACAGAGAGTGACAGAGAGAGAGAGAGGGAGAGAGAGAGAGAGAGAGAGACAGGCTATATATAATAGAGAGGATAGAGAGAGATGGTCTGTATAAGCAAAAATGGGAAAAAAGAAATAGAGAGTGGGCATAATACAGAGAGAGGAGCGAGATAGAGAGCAGCTTCAGTATAACAACCTCTATAGTACAGTAGTAGACCAGATTGTATATAGAATCATAGGATGAAGGAGGCCATTCGGCCCATCGAGTCTGTGCCGGCTCTCTGTAGACCAATCCAGTCAGTCCCACTCCCCCCGCTCTTTCCCCAGATCCCTGCAATTTTTTCTCCTTCATGTATTTATCCAATTCTCCTTTTGAAGGCTACGATTGAATCTGCTTCCACCGCCCCATCAGACAGCGCATTCCAAATCCTCACCACTCGCTGCACCTTAAATTTTTCTTCATTTGCCTCTGGTTCTTTTGCCAATCACCTGAAATCTGTGTCCTCTGGTTATCGACCCTCCTGATTTTAAACAGCTCTATGAAATCTCCTCTTAGCCTTTTCTGTTCTAAGGAGAACAGCCCCAGTTTCTCCAGTCTAGCAACATAACTGTAATCCCTCATACCTGGAACTGTTCTATAGAGCAGATAGAGTCGACAGGGAGAAACAGGAGGGCCAGTAACCAGAGGAGGTAGATTTAAGATAATTGGTAAAAAAAAGAGGGGAAATGAGGAAACATTTTTTAAGCATGGAGTTGTTGTGATCTGGAACGCGCTGCCTGAAAGGGCGGTGGAAGCAGATTCAATAGTAACTTTCAAAAGGAGAATTGGATAAATACTTGAAGGGGAAATATGTGCAGGGCTGTGGGGAAAGAGCAGGGGGGAGTGGGACGAATTGGAGAGCTCATTCAAAGAGCCGGCACAGGCACAATGGACCGAATGGCCTCCTCCTGTGCTTCTAGAGCAGGGACGATTAGGGAAGTTTTAATATAATGAAGGGTTTTGATGGAGTAAATAAGGGGAAACAGTTTCCAGTGGCAGGAGGGCCAGTAACCAAAGGACACAGGTTGAAGATAATTGGCAAAAAAATCCAGGAAGGAAATTAGGAGAATTTTTTTACCCAGCAACCTGTTACGATCTTTAATGCGCTGCCTGAAGGGGCAGTGGAAGCAGATTCAATAGTAACTTTCAAAAATGATCCACAATGATCAGTGCTGTTGTTCACAATTTATATTAACAATTTAGACTTTGGAATCAAAAACACAATTTCTAAATTTGCGGATGACACCAAAGTGGGGGGGGGGGATCGTCAATACTGAGGAGGACTGCAATACATTACAGGAGGACATTAATAAACTTACAGAATGGGCATCTAATTGGCAAATGAATTTGAACATAGGTAAGTGTGGTTTTGATAAGAAAAATAAGGAGGTCAGATATTACTTGGAAAATAAGAATCTAAATGGGGTCGAGGAGCAAAGGGATCTCGGAGTACAAATACACAAACCACTGAAAGTAGCGACACAGGTTAAAAAGGCCATAAAAAAGCACTGGGGTTTATTTCTAGAGGGATAGAACTGATAAGTGGAAAAGTTATGTTAAACTTATATCGAACCTTGGTTAGACCACACTTGGAGCACTGTGCACAGATCTGGTCACCATATTATAAAAAGGATATAGAGGCACATGAGAAGGTGCAAAAAAGATTTACAAGGATGATACCAGAACTGCGAGGTTATACCTATCAGGATGGACAGGCTGGGTCTCTTTTCTCTTGAAAAGCGAAGGCTGAGGAGTGACCTAATAGAGGTCTTTAAAATCATGAAAGGTTTCGATAGAGTGGATACAGAGAGAATGTTTCCACTTGTGGGGAAGAGCAAAGCTAGAGGCCATCAATATAAGATAGTTACCAAGAAATCAAATCGGGAATTCAGAAGAAACTTTATTACCCAGAGAGTGGTGAGAATGTGGAACTCGCTCCCACAGGGAGTGGTTGAAGTGAATAGTATCGATGTATTTAAGGGGCGGTTAGATAAGCATATGAGGGAGAAAGGAATTAGAGGGTTATGTTGATAGAGTTAGATGAAGAAAGACGGGAGGAGGCTCGAGTGGAGCATAAACGCCGGCATGGAAGGTTGGGCCGAATGGCCTGTTTCTGTGCTGAATATTCTATGTAATCCTCTGTAATGTTGGGAGAGAGTTTTCAGAAACCTGCTCCGCATTGTCACATATTGGTGACAGGTAACTGTTTACATAAGGATCCGGACTCTGAATGTTTACAAAAGGCAGCTTCAATGTAAAATATTAATGTGAAAGGATGACCGGAATTTGGCCACCGGAATTTGGACAAGAACGTACACATAGAGTGGTGCCATGCATCACCCAGCGCTTCCCAGCAGCCTGCTGGTCTCTCAATACTTGCATGTCCTTCACTTGCCAAAGCCCTGCTGGTCTTCACACACGCCAACGCTTCTCACTGCAGGTGGACCAGTCGCTGCTTCATGGAAACATGCAGCTGCCTCCTCCTAGACCCCCTCTCACCGCCTTCCATCAATTCTTCACTGTATGATTCTTCGGGGATCTCCTCCCCGGAGTCAGAGGTTGGCGTCCACTTGCAATCGATGCAGGAGAAGGAGGACTTCAAAAGGGTTTGAAGTAGAGTGGGGGTGGTTACACGGCAACTGGGCTGCTGGTGGGAGAAATATATGGTGGCTGCTGGTAAGCTGGGATCTACAGGGATGCTGGTGAGCTGGGATATGGGGGGCTGCTGGTGAGCAGGGTTATACAGGGCTGCTGGTGAGCTGGGATGTATGGGGCTACTGGTGAGCTTGGATACATGAGGCTGCTGGTGAACTGGGTTATATGGGGCTGCTGGTGAGCAGTGATATATGGGGCTGCTGGTGAGCAGGGATATATGGGGCTGCTGCTGAGCTTGGATACATGGGGCTGCTGGTGAACTGGGCTATATGGGGCTGCTGGTGAGCAGGGATATACGGGGCTGCTGGTTGTTACTGGGATGTACGGGGACTGCTAGTTGTTGCTGGGATTTATGGAGCTGCTAGTGAGCTGGGGTATATAGGCTGCTGGTTGTTACTAGGATATACGGGGGCTGCTGGTGAGCTTGGATGTACGGGGCTGCTGGTGAGCTTGGATGTACGGGGCTGCTGGTGAGCTTGGATACACGAGGCTGCTGGTGAACTGGGCTATATAGGGCTCCTGTTGAGCTTGGATGTACGGGGCTGCTGGTGAGCTTGGATACATGGGGCTGCTGGTGAACTGGGCTATATGGGGCTGCTGGTGAGCAGGGATATACGGGGCTGCTCATTGTTACTGGGATGTACGGGGCTGCTGGTGAGCAGGGGGCTGCTGGTGAGCAGGGATATATGGAGGCTGCTGATGAGCAGGGGGCTGCTGGTGAGCTGGAATATACGGGAGCTGCTGATGGGCAGGGGGCTGCTGGTTGTTACTGAGATGTACGGAGGCTGCTGGTTGATGCTGGGATTTACGGGGGCTGCTGGTTGTTGCTGGGATACGCAGGGGCTGCTGGGATTTGCGGGAGCTGCTGGTTGTTGCTGGGATATGCGGGGGCTGCTGGTTGTTGCTGGGATTTGCGGGGGCTGGCGGTTGTTGCTGGGATATGCGGGGGCTGCTGGTTGTTGCTGGGATACGCGGGGGCTGCTGGTTGTTGCTGGGATTTGCGGGGGCTGCTGGTTGTTGCTGGGATACGCGGGGGCTGCTGGTTGTTGCTGGGATTTGCGGGGGCTGCTGGTTGTTGCTACGCGGGGGCTGCTGGTTGTTGCTGGGATACGCGGGGGGCTGCTGGCTGTTGCAGTCACTGAATCAAGCGCATTGCAGCAAACGGTGATGTAAGCTAAGACGGCGTCAGCAGAAGCGGCCGAGTCAGGGTGGGGCAGAGTTTGAAATATATTTTGAGTTTTAAATGATCCAGCAGATTTAATAGCGAATTAACTCAAAGAATTAAACAGAGAGCACGACTGAATTATTACCGACATGTAGCAGAGATCCAAGAGCAGTATCTCAGCCTGAAATGGACCTCTGGGTAACACAGATGAGCGAATGGAGGCAGAATCAGTGTCTCTGTAATTAGATCATTCATAGGTCTCACAGCATTGCCCTGTTTTAACACAGTTGGTCACATCCCCACCGCTTTCTAAAAGAAACTGACTAGCCACTCGTTACAACATATTTTAAGATTTTTATTCCTTTAATTAAAGGTCAGTAAATTAATTATAATAACACGTGTAATTTATAAATAGATGTTGCGGGAGGCTGCAAGCATTCCAGCTAATGCCCTCTAATGCTCAGGGGCCTCCCGGGCCTGTTACACTCCGCTCCATCATCAAGGCCACAGCGTTTTGTTTTTCAAAGGGACGTAAACGATGGAGCGAGCCCTCAAACGCCAAGTCCATTAAAACTGACTGACCGATAATCCACTCAGCAATTCTGCCAAAACCACTCCGCTCCAGACCTCATTACAGTCTTGGTCCAAACATGTACAGGAGCTGAAATCCAGAGTTGAGGTGTGAGTGAGATCGGCAACGCCTCGCTATTAAAATTCTCTTCCTTGTGTTCAAATTCCTCCATGGCTTCCTCGCCTCCTCCCTATCTCTGTAACCTCCTCCAGCCCCTACAACCCTCCCTATCTCTGTAACCCCCTCCAGCCCCTACAACCCTCCCTATCTCTGTAACCTCCTCCAGCCCCTACAACCCTCCCTATCTCTGTAACCTCCTCCAGCCCCTACAACCCTCCCTATCTCTGTAACCTCCTCCAACCCCTACAACCCTCCCTATCTCTGTAACCTCCTCCAGCCCCTACACCCCTCCCTATCTCTGTAACCTCCTCCAGCCCCTACAACCCTCCCTATCTCTGTAACCTCCTCCAGCCCCTACAACCCTCCCTATCTCTGTAACCTCCTCCAGCCCCTACAACCCTCCCAGATCTCTGTAACCTCCTCCAGCCCCTACAACCCTCCCTATCTCTGTAACCTCCTCCAGCCCCCTACAACCCTCCCTATCTCTGTAACCTACTCCAGCCCCCTACAACCCTCCGCGATCTCTGCGCTCCTCCAATTCCAGCCTCTTGCGCATCCCCCAATTTCCATCGCTCCACCATTGGCGGCCGTGCCTTCAGCCGCCTGGGCCCCGAGCTCTGGAATTCCCTCCCTAAACCTCTCCGCCTCTCCCTCCTCCTTTAAAACCGACCTCTTTGACCAAGCTTTTGGTCGCCTGTCCTAATAGCTCCTTATGTGACTCGGTGTCAAATTTTGTTTGATAATCGCTCCTGTGCAGCGCCTTGGGAGGTTTTACTACGTTAAAGGCGCTATATAAATGCAAGTTGTTGTTGTGACTGCCTTTGACATCACGACAGCATTCCGCTGAGTGTGGCACCAGGGAGCCCGTGTACAAGTAAAGTCAGTGGGGAGCAGGGGGAAACTCTCCACTGGCTGGAGTCACCCAGCAACAACAACTTGCATTTATATATCGCCTTTAACAGTAAAAAGTTCCAAGGCGCTTCACAGAAGCATAAATCAGACAAAATTTGACACACGTAAGAAGATGGTTGTGGTTGTTGGAGGCCAGATATCTCCGCCCCAGAACATCTCTGCAGGAGTTCCACTGCACACTTCCCTTCACTCTGAATAACAACCATTCACTGTCTCTTAGGCAATTTTGTATCCACGCTGCCACTGTCCCTTTAATGGGCTTCAATTTTGCTAACAAGTCTATTAGGAGGTATTTTATCAAATGCCTTTTAAAAGTCCACAGGCACAACATTCAATGGCACTGCCCTCATCAAACCTGGGATGGCAGGAATGACGTATATGGGGAGATTGGGTCGATTGGGCTTGTACTCGCTGGAGTTTAGAAGAATGAGAGGGGATCTCATTGAAACTTATAAAATTCTGACAGGACTGGACAGACTAGATGCAGGAAGAATGTTTCCGATGGTCGGGGAGTCCAGAACCAGGGGTCACTGTGAGGGTGCCGGTCAGTTCCTTCAGAAACCTCTAGATGGCACCTTCACTTGTTTGTTCCTCTTTTGCGAGACAAATAAGTTAAACAAATAAACTGTAAACAAAACTCTAATAACCCTTTAAATAAACCTTAACAAATCAAATTAAAATTTGGTTGTTTGAACTAATTATGCACTCCAGTCCCCGCGGCGCCCACCGGTCACGAAATTGCTCGAGCGCGCCGGTGGACACCGCGTGCTCCATCTCTAGGGCCACCCGGGCGCGAACATGGCCACGGAAGAGAGGGAGGCAATCCGGTCGGACGACCCCCTCGACCGCCCGCTGCCTGGACCAATTAATGGCCTTCTTGGCCAGGCCCAGGAGCAGACCCACGAGGAGGTCCTCCAACCTGCCCGCTCCCCTCCGCACCGGGTGACCGTAGATCAAGAGCGTGGGACTGAAGTGCAACCAAAACTTGAGGAGCAGCCCCTTCAAATAATGAAAGAGGGGCTGCAACCTCTCACACTCACTATATGCATGAAATACGGACTCCTCCAGACCGCAAAACAAACAGGCGGCCTGGGAGTCCGTAAACGTACTTAAGAGTCTATTGCACGGGAATGCTCTGTGCAACACCCTCCAGGCCAAGTCCCCAATAGAACAAGGGAGGACTCCCACATAGAGAGCCCCCCATTGGGGACCTCCGCCTCCGTTGGAAGGTAAAACGGCACGCCACGGCGTGTCCGGACGGCAGGCGAAGATGGCAAAGTGGAAGGTGTGCAGGAGCAGCCCGTACAGGAAACCCCTCCGTGCGGAATGAAAAGGCACGGAGGGCATTTCCTCGAGACGGCTCAGGTTGTGAGGCGCCGATCCCAGAGGGGAGTTTCGGGGCAGGGCGCCGATAAGGAACTCCGTCCGAACGGGGGTAAGCTTGGACGGAATCGCCCCATGCGCCTGAGCCGCCTCGATACACCTCGTGGCGCCGGGGGGCAGCATTGCTTTCACCGCCCCGATGGCATTGGCCGCGAGCCGGACGCTGTTCCAGGACATGCGCCGCGCCAACTCCTCTGGCGCCATCCAGCCCGCTCCTCCACCATCGTGTAGGTCCCCGACTCTAGTCAACCTGGCAGGCACAGCCCTGCGCTCTGCCAGCCACCCGAACCCGCGGACGTGGAGGTGCGGATTCCTGAACAGCGGCTCCCGGAGGACAGCCGCCATTCCTGACGGGGGAGAGCTCCGCCTGGAGGCGACGCAGCTCCAAACCCATAGTAGTTCCTGGCAGAAGACAGGCAGCTCCCGCAGGCTGGCATGCCTGCCGCTCAGTTCCAAAAACAGGAGCTGCATGTCGTAATTGAGGCCGTGCAGCTGGCGGAAAAAATACGTCGCCAGCGCACACCATCTCGGAGGATTCTCGACGTACAGGTATCTCTGCAGCGTCTGAAGATGGAAAGTCGCAGCCTGGGTGCGGAGGCAGACCAACGCCTGACCGCCCTCCCTAAGCGGGAGACTCAGAACCGCGGCAGAGACCCAGTGCTTCCTTTTGTCCCAGAAGAAGTCGACGAGCTTCTTCTGTATCTTGGCGACAAACGCAGGGGGAGGGATCAAAGTGACGAACCGGTACCACAACATGGTGGCCACCAGTTGGTTTATGACCAACGCTCGACCCCTGTAGGACAACACTCGGAGCAATCCTGTCCAGCGTCCTAAGCGAGCGGTGACTTTGGCCTCCAACTCTTGCCAGTTCGCCGGCCAGGCGTCCTCGGCAGGGCTGAGGTAGACTCCCAAGTAGAGGAGGTGTGTAGTGCTCCAGGCAAAGGGCCTGAACTCCTCCGGCAGGGAGTCCACCCGCCACTGACCCACCAGGAGTCCGGAACATTTCTCCCAGTTGATCCTGGCGGAGGATGCGTCCGAGTAAATCTGCTGGCATTCCCGCATCCTCCGCAAGTCAACGGGATCCGTGACCATGAGGAGCACGTCATCGGCGTAAGCCGAGAGGACCACCTCCACGCCCGGCCCTTGCAGAGCCAGTCCCGCCAACCTCTTCCGCAAGAGGCGCAGGAAAGGCTCTACGCAAATGGCATATAACTGGCCGGACATGGGGCATCCCTGACGCACCCCCCTCCCGAAGCGAAGGGGCGCCGTCAAGGACCTGTTAACTTTAATCAGACACTCCGCGGCAGCGTACAGAAGTCGGATCCGGGCGACAAAATGCGTCCCGAACCCGAATGCGCGCAGAGTCCCGAAAAGATACTCGTGATCCACCCTGTCGAACGCCTTCTCCTGATCCAAGGAAAGGAAGGCGACCGACAGACCAGCCCTCTGGGAATGGTGGACCAGGTCCCGGACCAGATGGATGTTATCATGGATGGTCCGGCCCGGGACCGTGTAGGACTGGTCGGGGTGGATCATGTGGGCCAGCACGGTGCCAAGGCGAACAGACATGGCCCTGGCAAAGATTTTGTAATCCGTGCTGAGGAGGGAGACCGGGCGCCAGTTCTTAAGGAGGCGGAGATCACCCCTCTTAGGCAGCAGGACAATCACCGCCCTGCGCCAAGAGAGGGGCATCTCCCCGATCGCCAAACATTCCCCCAGGACCCGCGCGTAGTCGCCCCCCAGGACGCCCCAGAACGCCCTGTGGAACTCCACGGTCAGCCCGTCCAGCCCCGGGGACTTCCCCCTAGAGAGCTGGCGGAGGGCGCCGGACAGCTCCTCCAAACTCAGAGGAGCGTCCAATTTTTCGGCGCCCTCCAGGCCGACCTTCGGCAGGTCCTCCCACAAAACTCTGCGCGCGTTCTCGCTGGACGGATCCGGAGAGAACAGAGCCCCGTAATAGGCGCGGGTTTCCGCGCGGATTCCCTCCGGATCCGAGACCAGAGATCCGTCGTCGGCCAGCAGCTCCAAGAGCTGCTTACGGACCCCCCGTCTTTTTTCCAGCGAGTAGAAGAAGGGGGAGCCGCGGTCCAGGTCCCGCAGGAACTGGATCCGCGACCTCATGTACGCGCCTCAGGACCCGACGAGCTGCAGGTCCTTCAGCGCGCCCTTCTTCTCTTCGTACACCAGCCGCAGGGCCAGATCCTCGACGACTTGACCGAGACGGGACTCCAGGTCGAGCACCTCCTTCTCCAACTGCCCGACCCGGGCCTCCCGCCTCTTGGTCGACCCCTTCGCGTACTCCTGGCAGAAGAGACGGATGTGAGCCTTGCCCACATCCCACCATAGCCTCAAGGAGGGGAAGCCCCCCTGCTTCCTTCTCCAGCCGGCCCAGAACCGACTAAACGAATCCCGGAACCGTGCGTCCTCCAGCAGCAGATTGTTAAAGTGCCAATACGCGGACCCCCCCCGTGCGCGTGGCAGAACGAGCTCCGCCCACACCAGGTGGTGGTCCGTGCACGGCACCGGCTGCATGGAAGCTGCCGGAACGCAGGAGACGTATGCCCGGGAAATGTAGAGGCGGTCGATCCTGGACGCTCCTCTCCCAGACCTCACGCAAGTGAAGGCGCTGGAGTTGGGATGGAGATTTCGCCAGACGTCCACCAAGTCGAGGGACCCGACCAGGTCCCTCAACTTCTCCGTCGCCGCCGGGCAAGGCAGGGTGCCCGTGCGGTCCCTCGCCTCGAGGGTACAATTAAAATCCCCCCCGAGGATAACGCACTCGCCCGCGTCAATGGAGCCCAAAAGAGTGGACACTTCTTCAAAGAAGCGCGCTTGCTGCGCACCGGCCCCAGGGGCGTACACGTTCACTAGATGGAACGGCACGCCCCCCAGGCGAACGGTGACCTGGAGCAAGCGGCCCGGCACGAGCTCCTTGACCCCCAAGATCTCCGGCTGAAAATGCGGGGCCAGCAAAATAGCCACCCCACTGGAAACATTGGAGAGGTGACTCATGCTGACCCCTCCTTGCCACTCCAGGAGCCACGTGGCCTCGTCTCCCGGAACGGTGTGGGTTTCTTGCAGGAAGCACACCGCATACTTCCCGTCCCGAAGGACCGAAAAGTTATTAAATCTGCGGCTAGCTTCCCTGCTGCCGTTGATGTTGAGGCTGGCTATGGTTATCTTCATTTCAGAAGCATAAACCAACCCCTACTTATAACTAACGGGGGAAGGGAGGGCGGCCGCTAGTCGACCGCCACTCCCTTAGCAGCCCAGTGAGAAATAACCGGAACTGACGCAGCTCGAGCGGGTTCACGCCCGCGTCCTCGCCCATGGTCTTGTAGGCGACGCGGGCCGACCCGATGAGCAGCGCCAGCCCCGACCATCTGTCGAGGGCCCGCCGGGTGCCGTGGCGACCCTGGCACGTGGCCACAAAGTCCCGGAGTTCCCTAATGGGAATAAGAATGAGGGGGGTCCCGGCGAGGGGCGCGAGGTCATCCATCGCCTCATGGGCGACGGAATCCCAATACTCCTCCGCCCCCACCACCGAGTCCCCGTCCTCCTCCGGGGGGTCGCCACTGGCGGCCGAACCATCCGCCATGCAGTGCGCATCGGGCGGCTCGGCCGCGACGGCCGGCCCCGCCTCCGCCCGGATCCCACCCCCAGGATCGGTAGCGGAGGATTCCTCCCTGGGCTCCTCTAGGGGGGCCGGGCCAGAAGACGGCGGTGGTTCGGAGACCCCCTCCGCCCCAGGCGCCGGAACGACCGGAGAAACCGGAGAGACGGGAGAGTACGTAGACCCGATCTCCTCCAAGTCGGCCGGCGCTGGAGACACAGACAGAGGGCCCTCCTCTACTATGCCACCGGCCTCCGGCCCAGCAGATGGGGTAAATTTTTTACAAACCTCGACGAAGTTGAGCAGCACCTGGGAAAAGTCCGGGCCGCTCTGGGCGAGCTCATCTTCCGCGAGCTCGCCCGACCCAGACCCCAAGCCGCCCGACTCGTCGAGGGGTAAAGCCACTGATAGGGGGTCAATTTCTGCCGCGGGTTGTTCCGCAACCCCCCCCACGGGCAGGGTCGTGTCCCCATCCCCGGGAGGCACGAGCTGGGCAGACACCTCTGCCTCAGCCTCCCCAGGGACAGGCGACCCCTGCCGATCGCTAACGATGTTAACAGCGGTGGGGTGGGGCGCAGTACCCACGGCGGGCGACGACTCCTCCTGACCGGAGGGACCTTCCTCCTCCCGGTCCTCCTCCTCATCCAGGGGGTCGCGCCTTCTTTTGAGTGCGGAGGGGTAGAGGGAGACCTCCATTTCTGCAGAGGCCTCCCCTGCTCCCTCCGGTGGAGCGAGTTCTTCGGGTCCCCCGGGCCCAAGCCCGGCCGCAGGTTCTGGCGCTACCGCCTCGGCGGTCGCGGCCACAGGCTCGGGCACGAGGGCCCCTCCGCACTCCGCGATTAACGCGGCGACGCTCTCGGGCGTCAGGGGCTCCATATTATGGGGCACGCCCTCCACGGGGGGACCTGCCCCACGGTTTTTAGTCTTACACCGCGCCTTCTTTCCGACCGGACACTCCTCCTCCCCCCCGCCGGAGGCCCGGATGGCGGTGACCTCCGACGACGACCGTACCCCGGTAGCATTTGTTTGGGAGGGGGCACGGCTAGACCCGGAGGGAGGAGCGGCGGCGGCGCCAGATTGGCCACGCCAGTCACCCTGGCGGCTTTGGAGGTGGGGCAGTTTTTCCGTACATGCCCCACCTCCTTACAGGCGTGGCACCACACGCCGTCCGTCGTCCAGAAGACGCGGTATGGGGTCCCCTCGTGGAGGACTGTAAAGGCCCCGTCCGTCTCCCCCTCCCGCGCCAGCTGAATAAAGGCCTGGCGCCGGAAGGAGAAGACATGGCGAAGGCTGGCCTCCCGGAATCCGAGCGGGATCGGCGAGATACCCGACCTCACCTCCCCAAGTTGGTGTAAGTGGGGGAGGAGGAGCTCACCGGAGATAAAGGGCGGGACGTTGGATAATACGACCCTCTGCGCGGTGGCCTCAAGAGGGTCCACCGGCAGGAAGGTCCCGCCCACGGTGAGCCCCTGGGCGATGGCCAGGGCCACCGCCCGCCCGGACTCCAGGAAGAACACAGCCTTCCCATACATCTTCGAGGCGGCGACTATGGCCGGAGGGCCGACAACCCCAGCCACAGCCTTAACGCACGCCTCGATGGTCATGTTGGGGTGGGTGTAGCTCTTCACCCCAAGCTTCTTGGTCAATAGGCGGAACGGCGACGGGGCAGCAGCGGAAGCGGGAGTGGCCGCGGCTTTACTCGCCACTGCCGCGTATGTTCTCGCCGGCCCCGCCGCCGCCGCAGATGTAGACGCCATAGTGGGGTGGATTTTCAAAGAGCTACACACACCCCAAAAGTCACAGGCCTGAAGGTGTTAATGGCCTAGGTAGTAAGGGTCTTCCCCTGAGCAGAGGGAGTGTAAATTAACTGGCCCGCCTCTCCCCTTGATGGTGTTTATTGGGAGGGGGGCCCTTTCTTCCCTCTGCTCAATGGGTAATTAGTTAATTAAAAAAGAGGTGCCTTTTGGAGAGGCAGAGAGAGAACAAGGAGAGAGAGAGAGGGGGGTGAGAAGGAGGGGCGTGCCACAAAGGCAGGGTCCCCACTCACGATGTTGTTCGGTGGGTGGGTGTCGGCAGGGTGCACTCCCCAGATGGTAAAATAAAGTCTTAAGTTGGTCTTCGGGCAGGGGGAGAAGATGTCTTCACCTGGGCAGGCTCCAGCCAACCCAGGCCAGGCTTTCGGCCCTTCTTCTTTCCTCCCCCCGCCTAGAATGTAAAGTCTTTAGGGGGAATGCACAGAGACACCCATCTGCAGATGGTAAAGTTGCAGCTCCTCCCCTCCCTCCAAGTGGAGCTGTGTGGTATCCTCTCTCCCTCTCCTGGGCTGGAGGCCAAATGGGAGGCAGTGATGGAAAAGGCCTCTCCCGATATAATGCTGGCCTCCTCCTCTGTCCTCTACTCCTCCCTCTCCAGGCACCTCTGTAGATGATGGTGGTTGGTTGGTTGTAGGTAGGCCTCCTACACCACTAGCAGCAGCTCAGGAGCACAACCTTCTCCTCTGACAGCAAGGAACAGACTGAGCACCTTCACTTGTTTGTTTCCTTTGTTAATTGTTTCTAGTCTGCTGTGTTAATTCTTAATTGACTGTTATTGGGCTTATGAGTTTCACCTGTGATTTTTAGTATGCAAGTTCTGTGGTTTCTTCTCTCGGGGCTCAGTCCTGACAAGGGAGTTAGTCTTGACAAGGTTCTCTGTCTCGACTAGCCTTTTGCTCTGTGGCAGCTTGCCTTGACAAGCTGGTTGCCATGGTTTCTGCTTGTATTTAAGTCTGTTGTTCTTCCCTTTTGATCTCGGTCTTGACAAGGTGCTGACAAGTTGCTTAGTCCTGATAAGGTGCTCAGTTTGGACAGGCATGTTTCCCTGTGGTAGCTTGTCTTGAGCTTTGTATTGATAAGCCGATTACCCTTGGGTAGCTTGTCTTGAGTCTTATCTCGGCAAGCCGGTTGCCCTTGTGGTAGCTTGTCTTAAGCTCAGTCTGGACAAGTGGGTTGCCTCATGGAAGCTTGTCCTGAGTTCTTATCTTGACTAGCTGTTTGGTAGCTTGTCTTAAGCTCTTATATTTGTTATTGTTTTCCTCGTGTGAATCTAGTAATGTGTAAAGTTTAAATAAAGTACTGTTACTTAAGACTGTATCCCTGCTTCTCGCCTCGTCTCTGCACTTGGGTCCAGAACCTACCTCGCTCGGACAGCATGGCCCCGTGTTTACACGGCCCCGTGACTCCCAACCTTGACAGTCACAGTCTAAGGATAAGGGGTAGGCCATTTAGGACAGAGATGAGGAGGAATTTCTTCACCCAGAGAGAGTGGTGAACCTGTGGAATTCTCTACCACAGAAGGCAGTAGAGGCCAATTCATTAAATATATTCAAGAAGGAGTTGGATATATTTCCCAAGGCTAAAGGGATCAAGGGGTATGAGAAGAAAGCAGGGACCGGGTACTGAATTTGGATGATCAGCCATGATCGCATTGAATGGCGGAGCAGGCTCGAGGGGCCGAATGGCCTCCTCCTGCTCCTATCTTCTATGTTTCTATGTCTAACCCTCTCCCTTATATCATTAAAGAACTCAATGAAGTTAGTCAAACACGATTTGCCTTTAACAAATTCGTACTGGCTTTCATTTATTAACCCATATTTTTAAAGTGGCAATTAATTTTGTCCCGGATTGTTGACTCCCATTCTGACACTACTGTACCATGCGACTCATGTTCTGACACTACTGTACCACGTGACTCGTGTTCTGACACTACTGTACCACGTGACTCGTGTTCTGACACTACTGTACCACGTGACTCGTGTTCTGACACTACTGTACCACGCGACTCATGTTCTGACACTACTGTACCACGTGACTCGTGTTCTGACACTACTGTACCATGTGGCTCACTTGCTTACACTACTGTACCATGTGACTCATACTCTGACACTACTGCACCACGTGACTCACATTCTGACACTATTGTACCATGTGACTCATACGCTGACACTACTGTACCATGTGACGTATGTTCTGACACTATTGTACCATGTGACTCCTGTTACAGTGGTATTATACCAGGTGATTTGGGTTATGGACAGTGGAATAAGTTTGATAGGACATGGTCTTTGGATTAAGGCTGGGTGAGTTGTAATGAATGGTAGACGGGGTGCGATTCTCGGGCTGTGGCCATTGGGTTATGGGGGTTGGGTGGGATGTGATCAGTGGGATATGGGCATCATGGTTGATGCGCTATGGCGGGGGAGTGGTTGATTTTTATTTTACTATCATTGCGTAGCTCAGGCGCCCTGTTCGAATGCCATTGAAGTAAAAATATGTTTTTTTATAAATAGAATGTCTGACAGGATGACACTTAAGTAACCAGTCATGACACCAGGGAACATAATCGGTATACAGGAGATATTGGGTCAGCGGTCACTCACTGGCCAACCTGTCTCTACACAAATACATAATCACATATTTAGCTCACACTTACTGAAAGCTCTTTCCTTTCACTCTGACTGAAATAGGTGAATATTATCAGCTGCAGGATGTTTCATGGAAGCTGTTAAATTGTTAAATCACAGGGGGGTGTTGTTCCTCTCAGACACAGAGTTATTTGTGATACTAGACTCACAGCGCACTCCGAGATACAATCTTCATTCAATCCCATCACAAGCCCAAAGAAAACTCAATCTGTCAGCTTTGGTTTTTCCAACTTTCTCCTGCCTCTTCCCTCCTTCCCTCCCATCTCTCTCTCCTCTCTCACTCTGACTCATGGGCTGTGGACAACCTCTGGCACCTTCGACCGAATGACCATTCTTTAGCTGTGTGTCGGTAAATTATTCCATGGGCAAACCGATCCCCAGCTGATCTCCACCAATAAATTCCAGCAAGGCGGGTGAAAGGAAATCAGGAGCAGAATCAACGGCTGAGCTTCCCCATCCCGAACCAGCAAACACAGCAGAGACCTGGGATCTTCCAGCTTTCAATGGCTCAGTTCCAGCCCGTAGCGGAGGAATCCATTGAGTCTCTTCCCAATCCTTACTTTTAGTCACCGAACATTCTTGCAACATTTACAATGCAACAAGAGATCAGGTCAGAATAAAGACAGCAAGCATTGAAAGGACAAACTGATGATAAGCAAAGCTTCCTAGATGGTATGGGTATGGAGCTTGTCTGGGCGATGGAGCTTGTCTGGGCGATGGACCCTGTCTGGGTGATGGACCCTGTCTGGGCGACGGACCCTGTCTGGGCGACGGACCCTGTCTGGGCGACGGACCTTGTCTGGGCGATGGAGCTTGTCTGGGCGATGGACCCTGTCTGGGTGATGGAGCTTGTCTGGGTGATGGACCCTGTCTGGGCGATGGACCCTGTCTGGGTGATGGACCTTGTGTGAGCGACGGACCTTGTCTGGGCGACGGACCCTGTCTGGGCGATGGAGCTTGTCTGGGTGATGGACCCTGTCTGGGTGATGGACCTTGTGTGAGCGATGGACCCTGTCTGGGCGACGGACCCTGTCTGGGCGACGGAGCTTGTCTGGGCGACGGAGCTTGTCTGGGCGATGGAGCTTGTCTGGGCGATGGACCCTGTCTGGGCGACGGACCCTGTCTGGGCGACGGACCCTGTCTGGGCGACGGACCTTGTCTGGGCGATGGAGCTTGTCTGGGCGATGGACCCTGTCTGGGCGACGGACCTTGTGTGAGCGATGGACCCTGTCTGGGCGATGGAGCTTGTCTGGGCGACGGACCCTGCCTGGGCGATGGACCTTGTGTGAGCGATGGACCTTGTGTGAGCGATGGACCTTGTCTGGGCGACGGACCCTGTCTGGGCGATGGACCCTGTCTGGGTGATGGACCTTGTGTGAGCGACGGACCTTGTCTGGGCGATGGAGCTTGTCTGGGCGACGGACCCTGTCTGGGCGATGGACCCTGTCTGGGTGATGGACCTTGTGTGAGCGATGGACCTTGTGTGAGCGATGGACCTTGTCTGGGCGACGGACCCTGCCTGGGCGATGGATGGACGTTGTATGAGGCCATTCAGTCCAGGGATGAAGAGCGGGCTCGAAGGGCCGTATGCCTTACCCCGCTCCTAATTCTTACATTCTTATCGTGCCTGTGCCAGCTCTTTGAACGAGCTCTCCAATTAGTCCCACTCCCCCCTGCTCTTTCCCCATTGCCCTACAAATGTCCCCCCTTCAAGTATTTCTCCAATTCCCCTTTTGAAAGTTACTATTGAATCTGCTTCCACCGCCCTTTCAGGCAGCGCGTTCCAGATCACAACAACTCGCTGCGGAAAAACAATTCTCCTCATCTCCCCCTCTGGTTCTTTTACCGATTATCTTCAATCTGTGTCCTCTGGTTACCGACCCTCCTGCCACTGGAAACAGTTTCTCCTTATTTACTCCATCAAAACCCCTCATGATTTTGAAAACCTCTGTTAAATCTCCCCTTAACCTTCTCTGCTCTAAGGAGAACAACCCCAGCTTCTCCAGTCTCTCCACGTCACTGAAGCCCCTCATCCCTGGGACCATTCTGGTCAATCTCCCCTTAACCTTCTCTGCTCTAAGGAGAACAATCCCAGCTTCTCCAGTCTCTCCACATCACTGAAGCCCCTCATCCCTGGAACCATTCTGGTCAATCTCCTCCTTAACCTTCTCCAAGGCCTTGCCATCCTTCCTAAAGTGTGGTGCCCAGAATTGGCCACAATACTCCAGATGGGGCCGAACCAGTGATTTATAAAGGGTTCAGTAATAACTTCCTGGCTTTTGTATTCTCTGTCTCTATTAATAAAGCCAAGGATCCCGTGTGCCTTTTTTTTTAAACAGCTTTATCAACCTGCTCTGCCACCTTCAAAGTTTTGTGTATGTACAGCCCCAGGTTTCTCTGTTCCGGTAGCCCCCCCCCCTTTAGAATTGTACCATTTAGTTTATATTGCCTCTCCTCATTCTTCCTACTAAAATGTGTCACTTCACACTTCTGTGTGTTAAATTTCATCCGCCACGTGTCCGCCCATTTCACCAGCCTGTCTGTGTCCTCCTGAAATCTGTTATTGAAACATATAAGATTCTGAGGGGGATTGACAGGGTAGATGCAGAGAGGATGTTTCCCCTCGTGGGGGAATCTAGAACTCTGGGGCACAGTTTCAGAATAAGGGGTCGGCCATTGAGGACGGAGATGAGGAGGAATTTCTTCCCTCAGAGGGTCGTGAATCTTTGGGATTCTCTGCCCCAGAGAGCTGTGGAGGCTGAGTCACTGAATATATTCAAGGCGGAGATTGACGGATATTTGAACTACAGGGGAGTCGGGGGTTATGGGGAGCGGGAAAGTGGAGTTGAGGCCAAGATCAGATCAGCCCTGATCTCATTGAATGGCGGAGCAGGCTCGAGGGCTGATTTCTTATGTTCAATTCAATTCAATTCAATTTTATTTGTCATATATGCAGCAAACGTGCGTACTGCACAATGAAATGTTGATTTTTACAAGTCCTCCCAACATTGGAATAAATATGGCATAGCAATGATAAAAATACTATTTGAAATACAGTAATAATAAATAAAACAACAGTAATAAATTATTCGTTCATGAGTCTTATGGCCTGGGGGTAGAAGCTGTTTCGAAACCTGCTGGTACGAGACCGTATGCTTCGATATCTCTTACCAGACTTACTATCCTCCTCACTGTTGACTACATTTCTGAGTTTCGTGTCATCTGCAAACTTTGAAATGATGCCCTGTACCCTCAAGTCCAGGTCATTAGTATATATCAAAAAGAGCAGTGGTCCTAATACCGACCCCTGGGGGACACCAGTGCACACTTCCCTCCAGTCTGAGGAACAACCGTTCACCACTACTCTCTGCCTCCTGTCCCGGAGCCAATTTTCTGTCCAATTCCACCTTGCCTGGCCTCTCCCTAATTTCAGCCTTCCCAGGTTATTTCGGCCGCCTTGCCGAGTCTTTCTCCTAATCCCCCGCCTCCAGGTCTGTACCCTCTGTGTCTGCTGGTG
>NC_140998.1:222950999-222960999 GCF_052327205.1 Somniosus microcephalus | reverse complement strand
CACTCTCTCTCTCACACACACTCACTCACTCTCTCTCACACACACACTCTCTCACACACTCACTCTCTCACACACACTCACTCACTCTCTCACACACACTCACACTCACTCACTCTCTCACACACACTCTCTCTCACACACACACACTCTCTCACACACACTCACTCACTCTCTCACACACACTCACACACACTCTCTCTCACACACACTCTCTCTCACACACACACACTCTCTCTCACACACACTCACTCTCTCTCACACTCACTCACTCTCTCACACACTCACTCACTCTCAGACACACACACACACACACACTCTCTCACACACACACACTCTCTCACACACACACACTCTCTCACACACACACACTCTCTCACACACACTCACTCTCTCTCACACACACTCACTCACTCTCTCACACACACACTCTCTCTCACACACACTCACTCACTCTCACACACACTCACTCACTCACACACACTCACTCACTCTCTCACACACACTCACACTCACTCTCTCTCTCACACACACTCACTCACTCTCTCACACACACTCACACTCACTCTCTCTCACACACACTCACTCACTCTCTCACACACACTCACTCTCTCTCTCACACACACTCACTCACTCTCTCACACACACTCACACTCACTCTCTCTCACACACACTCACTCACTCTCTCACACACACACACTCAATTTCAATTCAATTCAATTCAAATCGCTTTATTGGCATGATAAGGTACATCTTATGTTGCCAAAGTATCGAAAAACATTTATGGTTGAACACATAAACGCAGATCTATCCATACAGTGTATAAACAGATATATCCCTGAGTGTATAAATATACATTCGTATAATTTGTATATACTCTTTTCTTAGGTTTAATGGTTGTCCCTCTGTTTATGGCAAGCTGTAACACTCTATCTCATTCACACACACACTCTCTATCTCACACTCACTCACACACACACACACACTCACTCACTCTCTCACCCACTCTCTCTCTCACACACTCACTCACTCTCTCTCACACACTCACTCACTCTCTCTCTCACACACTCTCACACACACTCACTCACTCACTCTCTCTCACACACTCACTCACTCTCTCTCTCTCACACACTCTCTCTCTCACACACACTCACTCTCACACACACTCACTCTCACACACACTCACTCACTCACTCTCTCTCTCTCACACACACTCACTCACTCTCTCACACACTCTCTCGCTCTCACTCTGTCAAACACCTTCTAAGCGGAGTCAGTGGACTGTGAGCAGGAGCAGGACCCGGACCCCGGGCTGGGTCCCAGTTTGAATCAGCAGGGTCGGGGCCGGGCTGCTCTGCCGGTGTCAGTGAGAGAGACTCGGTCCGCGGCGGCGGAGGAGGAGGAGGAGGATCGCGAGCAGCAGAATCGCGACCCGAGGGCTTTGCAGATCCCGGGCCGGGGCTAACGCTGCTGGGACACAGCGTTCAACCACCAGACAGTCTCTGCTGCTCAACAACATCGCTGTGGGTCTCCCGGCCCCTCGCTCTCCAATCCAATTACAGCCGGCACCAGAATCCCCACCGGGGCTGTCAGGACAGACCAGCCCCGCTGCTAAATCCAAAACTCATCTCCGGAAACAATTCCCAAAGGATTTGCTTATTCCCAGCTCCCCCAGGCGAGTTTATTGATGGGCCTCTGAGATAACAAGGGCAGCCAATTCTCTACCCTTACACTGGGGAGCAGAGATTAAACCTCCTGCTGTCACCCTCGATAATAACCGCAACACAGTCCCATCTCAATTATTCTCAGATTCACCTGAAGTTTTACTGGGAGAAGCGGACACTGGTCAGGAACTGGCAAAGGGACATAGACAGGCTAAGTAAGTGGGCAGAGATTTGGCAGATGGAATACAATACTGGAAAGTGTGAGGTTATGCACTTTGGCAGGAAAAATCGTAGAGCAAGTTATTATCTTAATGGCAAGAAACTGGAAAGTACTGAAGTACAAAGGGATCTGGGGGTCCTGGTGCACGAAACTCAAAAGGTTAGTATGCAGGTGCAGCAAGTGATTAAGAAGGCCAATGGAATGTTGGCTTTCATTGCTAGGGGGATAGAATATAAAAATAGGGAGGTATTGCTTCAGTTGTACAAGGTATTGGTGAGACCGCACCTGGAATACTGCGTACAGTTTTGGTGTCCATACTTAAGAAAGGACATACTTGCTCTGGAGTCAGTACAAAGAAGGTTCACTCGGTTAATCCCGGGGATGAGGGGATGGACATATGAGGAGAGGTTGAGTAGATTGGGACTCTACTCATTGGAGTTCAGAAGAATGAGAGGCGATCTTATTGAAACATATAAGATTGTGAAGGGGTGGATCGGGTGGATGCGGGGAGGATGTTCCCGATGATGGGTGAAACTAGAACTAGGGGGCATAGTCTTAGAATAAGGGGCTGCTCTTTCAAAACTGAGATGAGGAGGAACTACTTCACTCAGAGGGTGGTGGGTCCATGGAATATGCTGCCCCAAAAAGCTGTAGAAGCTACATCATTACATAAATTTAAAACAGAAATAGACAGTTTCCTAGAAGTAAAGGGAATTAAGGGTTACGGGGAGCAGGCAGGAATTTGGACATGAGTCTAGGTTCGGATCGGACATGGCCCTGTGGGTAGCGGAGCGGGCCCAGGGGCTGTGTAGCCTGATCATGCTCCTATTTCGTGTGTCTAATTCTGTTAGATTCAGGAGATGGTTCTGTGATAGTGGATTGGCGGTTAGGATCAGATCAGCCATGATCTTATTGAATGGCAGAGCAGGCTCGAGGGGCCGATTGGCCTACTCCTGCTCCTATTTCTTATGTTCTTATGTTCTAAACTCTGGGATTAACTTTCATTGCATCCTGCTACAGTCACAAGATACAATTGGACCAAGAAGGCTTCTACTCTATTTGATCTAATAATATTCCCTAAAACCAAGACTGGGGCCATGTCTCCATCGGTCAATCTCTGGCATATGCCCGGGAGACGCCGAGTGCGGAAAACGCGGTATTCCTGCCTCTGGACACAGGGCACTGGGGGATACCGTCTGCCTATAGAATCACAGAACCATACAACACAGGAGGAGGCCATTTGGCCCATCCTGCCTGTTCCGGCTCTTTGAATGTGCGATCCAATGGGTCCCATTCCCCGGCTTTTCCCCATAACCCTGAAACTTGGTCATCTTCAAATAAATGTCCAATTGCCTTTCAAAAGTTCCCACAGAATCTGCTTCCACCGCCCTTTCAGGTAGTGCGTTCCAGATCACCACAACCCTCCCTGTGAAGACATTTCTCCTCATTTTCCCTCTAGTGCCTTTGCCAATAATTTTAAATCTATGACCCTTGCTGACGGACCCACTTGTTGGAGGAAACAGTTTCTCCCTGCTTGCTCTATGAAAACCCCTCATAAATTTGAACACCTCAATCAAATCTCCACTTAACCTTCTCTGCTCTAAGGAGAACAATCCCAGCTTCTCCAATCTCTCCACATCACTGAAGTCCCTCATTCCTGGGACCATTCTGGTCAATCTCCCCTTAACCTTCTCTGCTCTAAGGAGAACAACCCCAGCTTCTCCAGTCTCTCCACATCACTGAAGTCCCTCATCCCTGGAACCATTCTGGTCAATCTCCCCTTAACCTTCTCTGCTCTAAGGAGAACAACCCCAGCTTCTCCAGTCTCTCCACATCACTGAAGTCCCTCATCCCTGGGACCATTCTGGTCAATCTCCCCTTAACCTTCACTGCTCTAAGGAGAACAACCTCAGCTTCTCCAGTCTCTCCACATCACTGAAGTCCCTCATCCCTGGGACCATTCTGGTCAATCTCCCCTTAACCTTCACTGCTCTAAGGAGAACAACCCCAGCTTCTCCAATCTCTCCACATCACTGAAGTCCCTCATCCCTGGGACCATTCTGGTCAATCTCCCCTTAACCTTCTCTGCTCTAAGGAGAACAACCCCAGCTTCTCCAGTCTCTCCACATCACTGAAGTCCCTCATCCCTGGGACCATTCTGGTCAATCTCCCCTTAACCTTCTCTGCTCTAAGGAGAACAACCCCAGCTTCTCCAATCTCTCCACATCACTGAAGTCCCTCATCCCTGGCATCATCCTGGTAAACCTCCTCTGTACCATCTCCAAGGCAGTTTTCTACTGCATTCTGTACCTGACATTTCTCATAAGTCTCCCTTTTCTGTTTGACTTTAACCTCTATTTCCTTGGTCATCCAGGGAGCTCTAGCTTTGGATGCCCCATTGTGCCTCCTTATGGGAATGTGCTTGGTTTGTACCCGAACTATCTCCGCTTTGAAGACCTGCCATTGCTCACTGACTGTTTTCCTGGCCAATCTTTGTTTCCAGTCCACCTGTGCTCAGTCTCTATTCAAATCACTGAAATTGGCTCTCTTCCAGTTAGGTATTTTCACCTTTGATTTGTTTTTTCCCTTTCTGTAACTATTTTAAAATTAATTATATTATGATCATTATTACCAGATGTTCCCCCACTGAAACACACTCCACTTACCTTACTTCGTTCCCCAGCACTGCTTCCTTCCTCACTGGGCTAGAAACTTACTGATTAAGAAAGCACTCCTGTACACAATTTGGGAATTCTTCACCCTCCTTGCCCGCTACACCATTTTCCCCAGTCTATATTAAGGTAAATAAAGTCCCCTACTATTAACAACTTAGATGATGGGCTAGAGAGTCACATTATACATATTGCTGATGACACAAAGATAGGTGGCATTGTAAGCATAACATTACAAAGAGATATTAATAGATTAAGTGAATAGGCAAAACTGTGGCAAATGGATTTAAATATAAGCAAATGGGTGGTGCCGGTTTATCAAAAAGTCCGGATTACAGAGAGGTATAGTTTAAAAGGTACGAGAGCCCCGTAAACAGCAACAGATCCAGGAACGAATATGAAGTAAAACTTACCTGAACCTACTCCTGAATTTTGCCGGTTAACAGAGATTTAGGTGCTGGTAAATTGAGAGTTCTAAACGGTGAAAAGCTAGAAACAGTGGAGGTCCAAAGAGACTTGGGGGTCCATGTACATAGATCATTAAAATGTCATGAACAGGTACAGAAAATAATCAAAAAGGCTAATGGAATGCTAGTCTTTATATCCAGAGGACTAGAATACAAGGGGGTAGAAGTTATGCTGCAGCCCTGGTTAGACCACACCTGGAGCACTGGGAGCAGTTCTGGGCACCGCACCCGAGGAAGGATATACTGGCCTTGGAGGGAGAGCAGCGTAGGTTTACCAGAATCACACCAGGACTCCGAGGGTTAAGTTACAAGGAGAGATTGGAACACCTCCGTTCAGTCCGTAAGGGTGACCCCGAGCTTCCGGTCGCCTGTCATTTTAATTCACCGCTCCATTCCCACTCGGACCTCACCGTCCTTGGCCTCTTGTACTGTTCCACGGAAGCTCAACGTAAACTCGAGGAACAGCACCTCATCTTCCGATTAGGCAGTCTGCAGCCTTCCGGACTCAATATCGAGTTCAACAATTTCAGATCATAAGCTTGGCCCCCATTTCATTTTCTCTTGTAATTGTTCCACTCCTTTCCCCCCCCCCCCTTTCCTTTTGTTTCTCTCTCACACCTGGCAGCTATCTTTTGCCCTGCCAGTACACTTTACACCTAATCCCAGCCTATTACCATCTCGTCTAGCTTCTAATCTCTTTTACTTCTTTTGTTTCTTTTATTCTTTTGTCTGATCGCAGCCCTGCCTCCGATCTAGTTTCTTTTCTTTCCAGTTTTGAAGAAGGGTCCAACCCGAAACGTCAACTCAAATTTCTCTCCACGGATGTTGCCTGGCCTGCTGAGTTTTTCCAGCATTTTCTGTTGTTATTACACAAACTAGGGTTGTATTCCCTAGAATTTAGGGGGCAATTTGATGGAAGTTTTCAAGACATTAAGGGGAACTAATAGGGTAGATAAAGAGATACTATTTCTGCTAGTTGGGGATTCTAGAACTAGGGGACATGGTCTAAAAGTTGGACACAGATCATTAATGGGTGAAATTAGGAAACACTTAAATACGTTTCCTACATTACAACAGTGACTACACTTCAAAAAGTACTTCATTGGCTGTAAAGCGCTTTGGGACGTCCGGTGGTCGTGAAAGGCGCTATATAAATGCAAGTCTTTCTTTCTTTTCAAAGGGTGATAGAAGTTTGGAACTCTCTACCGCAAATGGCAATTGATGCTGGGTCAATTGTTAATTTTAAATCTGAGATCGATAGATTTTTGTTAACCAAAGGCAGTAAGGGATACATAGAAACATAGAAGATAGGAGCAGGAGTAGGCCATTCGGCCCCTCGAGCCTGCTCTGCCATTCAATGCGATCATGGCTGATCATTGAAATTCAGTACCCAGTCCCTGCTTTCTCCCCATATCCCTTGATCCCTTTAGCCTTAAGAAATATATCCAACTCCTTCTTGAATATATTTAATGAATTGTCCTCTGCTGCCTTCTGTGGTAGAGAATTCCAGAGGTTCACCACTCTCTGGGTGAAGAAATTCCTCCTCATCTCTGTCCTAAATAGCTTACCCCTTATCCTTAGACTGTGACCCCTGGTTCTGGACTACCCGACCATCGGGAACATCCTTCCTGCATCTAGTCTGTCCAGTCCTGTTAGAATTTTATAAGTTTCAATGAGATCCCCTCTCATTCTTCTAAACTCTAGCGAATATAAGCCCAATCGACCCAATCTCTCCTCATACGTCATTCCTGCCATCCCCAGAGCATGGTACATCAGCAAGACCATACAGACACTGCAACAACGGATGAACAGACACCGTGCAACAATCGCCAGGCAGGAGTGTTCCCTCCCAGTCGGGGAACACTTCAGCAGTCAAGGACATTCAGCCTCCGATCTTCGGGTAAGCATTCTCCAAGGTGGCCTTCGAGACACACGACAACGCAAAATCATTGAGCAGAAACTGATAGCCAAGTTCCACACCCATGAGGACGGCCTCAACCGGTATCTTGGGTTCATGTCACGCTACATGTAAACCCACCTGACGTAGGGTCATCCAGACTCGAGTCGTCGTTGGCTTGTTCTCTCCACACAGATGCGGCCGGACCTGCTGTGATTTCCAACAAAAAAAATGTTTTTTGTCTGTTTTTTTGTTTTTCATACAGACCCCAGCATCTGCAACATTTGACCCCTTGTGACCCCTCCTCATTGTTCTTTGATGTAATGTTTTCTGACTGACCTGTTTGGACACCATTTACACCTTTGATTGCTGTGATTATCTCTCTGCCGAGGTGTGATAAATGGCAGTTAGAAAGATTATCTGTAAACATCTGACATTATTCTCTGACTATATAAGCTGTGTTTTTATGCATCTCTCCACTTCACCTGATGAAGGAGCAGCACTCCGAAAGCTTGTGATTTCAAATAAAGCTGTTGGACTATAACCTGGTGTTGTGTGATTTCTTACATCCCAGGTATCAGTCTGGTGAATCTTCGCTGCACTCCCTCCATGGCAAGAACATCCTTCCTCAGATAAGGCGACCAAAACTGCACACAATACTCAAGGTGTGGTCTCACCAAGGCCCTGTACAACTGCAGCAAGACATCCTTGTTCTTGTACTCGAACCCTCTCGCTACGAAGGCCAACATACCATTTGCCTTTTTAACCGCCTGCTGCACCTGCATGCTTACCTTCAGCGACTGGTGCACAAGGACACCCAGGTCTCGTTGCACTTCCCCTTCTCCCAATCTATTGCTCTTCAGATAATAATCTGCCTTCCTGTTTTTGCCACCAAAGTGGATAACCTCGCATTTATCCACATTATACTGCATCTGCCATGCATCTGCCCAATCACCCAACCTGTCCAAATCACAGGGCAAAGGTATTAAGGGATATGGAGTTAGGTCGCAGATCAGCTGTGATCTCATTGAATGGTGGAACAGGCTCGAGGGGCTAAAGCCTATGTTCCTATGACTGCTCTATTATTTTTAAATTTCTCTGAAATTTGTTTACAGATTTGCTCCTTTATCTCCTTCTCACTATTTGGGGATCTATTTTAAACACCCAGCAATGTAACAGCTCCTTTTCTGTTCCTTAACTCTAACCAAATAGATTCAGTCTTTGAACCTTCTGGTATATCTTCCCTCTGTAGAAATGTAATATTATCCTTGATCAATACTGCCCCCTGGCCTGTCTTTTTTTCTTCCCTATCCCTCCTGAATTCAGCCATGATCTTATTGAATGGCAGAGCAGGCTCGAGGGGCTGTATGGCCTCCTCCTGCTCCTAATTCTTATGTTCTTATTCTTATGAATGCATTGTACCCAGGAATGCTTCATTCCCATTCCTGCCCATGTTTACGCCAGGTCTTTGTTATTGCCACTAGATCATAATGCCATGTGGCAACTAGCACATGCAGCTCATCAACCTTATTTGTAACACGACTCGCATTAACACACATGAAAACAGGGATGAGAATTTTAAAATTGAGGCGTTGCTTAACCGGGAGCCAATGTAGGTGAGCAGGACTTGGTGCGAGTTAGTCGGCTGTGCTTTCTTCCTCCATCTAATTCCCTCTCTTTCTACACTATTCTTTATTCAGTCACTATTTGTCCCCGCTAGTTTCCTATGCGTCGTGTCTCTCCTTTCTGTCAGCTGTGGCTCAGTGGGCAGCACACTCGCCTCTGATGTCAGAAGGTTGTGGGTTCAAGTCCCACTCCAGGGACTTGAGCACAAAATAAAGCTAGGCTGACACCCCAGTGCAGTACTGAGGGAGTGCTGCACTGTTGGAGGTGCTGTCTTTCAGATAAGATGTTAAACTGAGGCCCCGTCTGCTCTCTCAGGTGAACGTAAAAGATCCCATGGCACTATTTCGAAGAAGAATCACAGAATCACAGAATCCCCACAGTGCAGATAGAGGCCATTTCGGCCCATCGAGCCTGCACCGACACATATCCCACCCTATCCCTGTAACCCCGCGTATTTAATCCCCCTAACACTAAGGGTCAATTTATCATAGCCAATCAACCTAACCCGCACATCTTTGGACTGTGGGAGGAAACCGGAGCACCCGGAGAAAACCCACGCAAACACGGGGAGAATGTGCAAACTCCACACAGACAGTCGCCCGAGGCCGGATTTGAACCCGGGTCCCTGGCGCTGTGAGGCAACAGTGCTAACCACTATGAGCAGGGGAGTTATCCCTGGTGTCCTGGGCCAATATATACCCTTCAACCAACATAACAAAAACAGATTATCTGGTCATTATCACATTGTGGGAGCTTGCTGTGCGCAAATTGGCTGCTGCGTTTCCCACATTACAACAGTGACTCTACTTCATTGGCTGTAAAGTGCTTTGAGATGTCCGGTGGTCATGAAAGATGCTATATAAATGCAAGTCTTTTTTTTCCCCTCTGCTGCCTGGTCCTGGATGCCCATCACCTGAGCATTGACAGCCTATCATTGGACACAGGGTGCTGGCTGGAGACTGCCTGTCACTGGATACTCCGGGAGACAGTGTATACTCTCCAGAAGACAGTGCCTTAAAGTGTGCCTCAGTGCCGGTGTTTTTGCACAGCCCGATTGCTATTGTTGGACCGATGCCTTGTTGCCGTACGTTATATGCTGTACATGTACACTGCTGACGCTCAGCTCGACCTCACCACCACTCTCTTGACCCCTCCACGGTCTCTAAATTGTCAGACTGCTTGTCCAACGCTGAATTTCCTCCAACTAAATATTGGGAAGACTGAAGCCATTGTTTTCGGCCCCGCCACAAACTCCGTTCCCTGGCCACCGACTCCATCCCTCTCCCTAACATCTGTCTGAGGCTGAATCAGACTGTTAGCAACCTTGGTGTCCTATTTGACCCTGAAATGAGCTTCCGACCACATATCCGCAGCATAACTAAGACCGCCTACTTCCACCTCCATAACATCGCCCGTCTCCGCCCCTGCCTCAGCTCATCCGCTGCTGAAACCCTCAT